>NW_026125923.1:0-130349 GCF_943737965.1 Phodopus roborovskii | reverse complement strand
CAATTAGGAATGGTGGATGAAGACCCAGTATAGCTAAAGAGAGGATGTAGATAACTCTCTGATGCATTTAACTAATTATGGTAGTTTAATAGACAGGTATTTTAAAACAAACCTTGATAGACATAAATATATATATATATATATATATATATATATATATATATATATATTTAGTCAGATTTTTGTAATTATTGCTTTTAGACCTTAGAAGTTTATCAAATCATATATAATATCTTTAAATCTCATTATTTATAGCACTTAAATAATGTTATGTTCTGACCTTTAGAGCTTAGAGAAGCTGCAAGGAGTTGGTGGTGCATGCTTTAATCCCACCACTAGGGGAGGCAGAGGCAGCCTGCCTCCTAGAGGGAGAGAGTTCCAGGACAAACTCCAAAACAATACACAGAAAACCCATGTCTCAAAAAACAAAACAAACAAAAACCAGAACAAAATCCTTTGAAAAGCTTAGAAAATCCATTCTAGTTTTCTATTCTATAAACATTTATCTGATTTATCTGTATCATATTTATATATACATATATATGTATATATATATTAATTGTATTAAAACAATTATACTGTTTTATCCTTATACTGTTTGATTCTATTAATACAATGAGATTTTTGAGATTTTATACTCATATAAATACATCACTCTTGATATTTTTGAAAGAAAATTTGCTGAATTGAGTGTACTTCCAATGTGTGTCTGTGTGTCTGTGTATAGGGAGTATTAAGATGTAAGAAGTTGTGGTTGGCTTAGTTAAGCATAGCTAATGATAGAAAAATAACAGTTGTTCAACTTAGAAGAAAGAGCAGAGCCCTATAATGGATATTTTACGAATTCATTTATTAGTTTGCAATTAAAGAGGCAAGACACAAAAAAAAATTCTTTAAATATTTGTATTTGCGTAATATATATGTATGTAGTGTAGGGTGGGTGGGGGTATGTTATTTTCCAACTAAAATGAGGAAAGTGTGTGTGTGTGTGTGTTATTTTCATTTAAATTGAGGGCAACAATAAACAAATTAAAAAACAATGTTTGGGTGCAGGAGCAATCACCATTTTAGTCTGTAAGTGCTAGCAAACCTACCGGGAGCAGATGTTTAGTGGCAGCAGTTGGGGATTATTCTCCATTGGGATCTGTGAATTTTAAGGGGTTACTATTTTGCACTCTGCCTTATATAAAAACCATGTCAAGAAATTAAATAGCCATTCATGAAAATAGAGAAATGATCATCTTTTAAGCTTATGGGAGCTGAACCCATAAGCAGCTGACAGGGTGTTAGGAATCTTTCTTCAGGTGTGAATAAATAGGAAGAGAGAGGAGAAAAGTTAGCTTCCCAAGTCTCCCCAAGGAATATTTCCTAGCTCAGTTCCAAGATAGGTGCAGGGTTCCTAGCAGTTCTCTGCCCATAGAGTTTGTGGGCTAGCTTTCCCTTTTTGAATATGTTGGAGGCCATTAGTTTTCTTCTTATTCCTAAGCAGAATCGGTGAGCAGTTTGACACAGGACAGGAGTTTCGGAGGACATTCTGAGAAAAACACTGAGTCTGCTGTCCAAATGTCACATTACAGAGCCAGTTTCACAGAATTTTCAACATAGTTTTGTACTAGAGATGACTATATATAAAATTACATGAAGTGAAAACAACAGTAATAATTTTGTGTGGGACTTTTCCTGAACAGACAGGATATACATCTATTCAGATACAGGGCCAGGATAATGAATACTCCAAAGTCCAATTTGTGGATCGGAAGTGTTTGTCGGGGCTATTTACAGGAGCTGGGATGGATTCCAATGTTTCTGTATCAGCAAAAGTCCACCTTGGTGTGACTGATGACTCATGAATGCTGTAGCCTTGGAGCCCTCTGCTAGACTCACAGGAAACTCTTTTTGGGGCAAAGAATCTCCACCCAGCAACTTGGTTGAACCTCTAGCCAGTTGTTGGTCATTACTTCCATAATCTTGAGGAAGGGTCATTATGACCCTCAGACCTATAGAGCTGTTTACTTACTGAGTCTCATGAGCCCCTTCAATGAGGGAATATTTCTATTCAAAGGAGCTGCTGCACTCCCATCACTTCAATGACTCTCATTCCTCCCCTTCGCTCTTCTGTGATAGTGGAGATAAAGGACTACATAGGGCTAAGAACGGGATGGTCTTGCCACAGTGACAGTCACATGTCCTCATTGGCTATGCTAATGGTTCTGAATCTCTGAAGTATACAATACCTTCCAAAATGCAAGTCTCCTCCTCCATGACCCATTGCAGGTGACACCAGTAGTGATCTATAAGGACAGATACAATGTTAAGAAGGCAGCCACATCACATCCATTTATCAAACAAATAACATTGAACTCCACACTGGGGTCGGTGACCTTCCCTACCAACAGATTTTTGTGCTGAATGTCAGTTCCAGGTGTGAATTCCCTCTTGCAGAGTGATTATAAATCCCATAACAAAGATATTGGTGGTACTCATGATAGTTGTGCCACTATCTCACCAGAGCCAAGCTGGACTGTTGGTGATAATTATTTCCTAGAAAGCCACATAGCAACACCAGGTACTCTGAAAGCTAGCCAGTACAGACATAGTATGAAAGCCAATTCTAATTTTATTTCTCCATGTCCTGCATCCAAAGTATGTAATGTCTTCAGCAATAAAGTGCTACTTTCTCATTCTGGAATGCAAATGAGGCAGTGTCTGTGAGAATTTAGAGACTCTCCTAGCCAATGACATGTGGTACTAAGATTTTCATTCAAAAACCTATTTGTCGTTGGGAGTGCCCTTTTCTATAGATGCGGTGTTTCCTCTATACATAATCATTTTTGCTTTTTCTCATCATCATTTTCATTTTGAAGATGTATTTTTAAATATTTAATCACATGTATGCATTTGTCTCAGTCATTGTTCTGTTGCTGTGAAGCCATACCATTCCACAGGCAACTATTAGGAGAGAAAACATTTAATTTGGTGTTTAGTTATGGCTTCAGATGTTGAGTTCATTAATAGTCTCGGAAGTTTAGGGGCATTAATGGTTTCAGAAGTTGAATCTGTTATGACAGCCTTGGGCTAAGCAAAATATTTCCATCTCAGTATGTATTTTCCTGAAGAGATTTGCACACAACTTACCTGCCCTTAGGATAAGCTTAGCCCTCTTTACCTGTATTGTTTTATCCCTCTATCCCCTCAGGGATGCCCATTTCCCATGATGGTTTCACAGCTTCCTAGAAGGGAAATAAAAAATTGAGTCCATGAGGATATGTGCTCCACTACCGAAGAGCTGAATACATTTGCTAATTCATTCAAGCAGAAGTCTGGGGAATATGTGTGGGGATGGATTTTACAGGTATGGGATAATGGTGGAAAGAACATAAAACTAGAGCAGCCTGAGTTTACTGATAAAGATCAAAGGAATGGAGAGTCTAGGGTTAATACAGAAGCTAGAAAGTTAAAAACAAAAATGGGTCAAATGTTTACTTGAAAAGTTGGCTGAGGCGTTTCTCAAAAGATGGCGTGCTGAAAAGCAGTTAAGAGATGCCTCATATTCCCTGACTTAACGTAGAAGGACATTTAAGGTTTGGGAAATTTCAATTCTAGAGTTGGTGTGCTGTGTAAAACCTAATCTTCCACAATGGGAAGGCCCAGAAGAGTTGCCTTACAAAATTCCTACAAGATGAAAAATGCTGAGAGGGACACCAGCACATTTGAAGAAATTTGCTATTGTCCCTTTCCTTGTTCCAGACCGAAGGGTGGATATGCTGCTGCTCAGCTGGATAAATGAAATACAGTGGGTTCAGTTGGGCTGTGAGGTACCGGGCCAGGTGGCAGCATTCAATTGCTAAAGCAAGGTAAATGTACTCATCATAATGGATAGCATAGACATGACAATGTGTTTTGGCCCAACCAGGAATGATCAGCACAAGCAAAGTGCATTTTTTATTAGCATGGCTTGTATAATAAATGTTAGTGTTTCCGGGCACAAAATAGATAAGAATCATACTGAATTTTTATTAAATCTGTATGGTTGAAAATCCGCAAACCAATGAGAGAAGAACTACATTGAATCACAGCAAAAGACAATCTCAGCCAGTGAATCACTTTCCAGACATGAGCCAGGTTGCAGATCCATAATCCCTTGAATGAAGGGGTGGCCAGGCTCCCCGAGGAAGGACCTTCCTAAGATACATAAAAGTCTTTCTGTTAGCCTTTCTCTAGTTCATCCCCAAATGACCTATGGCTTTTTACAATGGTAAGTGTACACTGTGGGAAAGGAAACAATCAGAGTGTCCAGGTTCTACTGGATACAGGTTTTGAGTTGATACTGATTGCAGGAGGTTCCAAGAATCATTATGTCCCTCCAGTTAAAGTAACCGCTTATGGAAGGCCAGGTGAGTAATGGAGCTTTGGCTGAAATGTGACTCATATTAGACCCTGGAGTCCCTGAACTCACACTGTGTTTATTTCCCCAGTTCCAGAATGCATAGTAAGACAGATATACTTAGAAGTAGGCAGAAGTCTCCATTTGATTTCCTGACCTGTGGAATGAGGGTTGTTATGGTTGGAAGGCTAAATGGAAGGCTTTAGAGTTGCCTCTGTCAAAGAAAATAATGAAGCAAAACTAGTCTAGCATCCCTAGAGGAACAACAGAAATCAGAGGCACCATCATGGACTGCTGCATAGCTGCATGGCTGCTGATTCTCCCAAATCTCTCTGTAATTCTCCTATCTGGCCCAAGCAGAGGACAGATGGATCACTGAGAATGACAGTTGACTAAAAAACTTGATCAGGTAGTAACTCTGATTGCAGCTTCTGCACCAGACATAGTGTCCTAACTTGATTTGAGCACATTAACACACCTCCTGGTAATAGTATGCAGCTACTGATTTAGCAAATGCTTTTTGTTTCCTACGAATGCCTGGCTGAGGACCAGGTTTCCTGATGGTTCTGCATGTTATACAAGCACCACCCAGAAGTACAGCATTACAGCTTCAGCACTACAACCCCTTTATGGGACAAATCTGAAAGACAGTGGCAAAGGGAAATCTTCACAGTGGGAAGAACATGTGCAGTACACATAGTATTCTAGTTATTTTGTTCATTGACTCATGGACTGTAGCCAATGGTTTGGCTTGATGGTCAGGGACTTGAAAAGAGCATGATTGGAAAATTGGTGAGAAAGATATCTGGGGGGGAAAGAATGTGGCTACATCTCTGCAAATGGGCAAAGGATGTGAGGATACTTGTGTCCCAAGTAAATGTTCGTTCAAAGGTGACCAGCAGAGGTAATCAAATAGATAAAATGACTTATTCTGGGGACAAACAGGCTTTCTCCCCAGCCATTCCTGGCATTGCTCAATGGGCTCAAAAACAAAGTAACCATGGTGGCAGAGATGGGGGTCATGCATGGGCTCAGCAACCTGGACTTCCACTGACCAAGGCTGGCTGGGCTACAGCTCTGTCTGAGTGCCACATCTTCCAGCAGCAGAAACCAATGGGTGGCAGGTTGAAGATATTGGACCGGTGCCTCTTTGAAAAGGACAGGTTTTGTCTTTAATGGAGTAGATAATTATTCTGGTTTGGGATTTGCCTCTCCTGCACATAATTCAGCAGACAAATGCACCGTCCGTGGTCTTATAGACTGCTTCATTGAACATCATCGTATTTCACACAGAATGATTCTGACCAAGGAATTCCCTTCACAGATAAGTGTGAAATTCAACCCATGATCATGGGATCCACTGTTCTCTCCGTGCTCCCCACCATCCTGAAGCAGCTGGCCTGATAGGATGATGAAATGGCCTTTTGACTCCACCCTGGAGATCTAGGGCAGGTTTCTCCAGAAAGCAGCATATGATGTTTTTAATCTGTGACCAATGTATGTATGGTTTATCCCATAGCCAGGATACACATGTCTTGGTATCTAGGGGGGTGGAAAGGGAGTAGTTCCTCTCACTGGTACCCTAGTAACCCACTAGGGAAATGTTTATTTCCTGGTCCCTCAACCATAATGCTTCTACCGTATTTGATTTGCTTCCAGGGGCCAGTGCACCTGAAATGAGCCATAACAAACATTCCATTGAACTTTAAGCTCAGACTTACCTTGGTCACTTTGGTCTTCTGATCCTCTTAACCCAACAGGCTAAGTAAAATATAACCGTGTTTGGAGCAGCAATTGCTCTAAATAACCATGAGCCAAGTGCATTGTTTCTCCACATTGGAGGTAAGATTATATCTGAAGTGCAGGGAATCCACTGAGGCATCTCTCGGTGCCACCATGTCCTATGATGAAAGACAGTGGTAAACTCCAACAGGCTACCCAGGAAGGATAACAGAGGGCACAGACATTCAGTAATGAAGGTATGTGTCACTCCTCCATGAAAACTCAAGGCCTGCACAGGTGCTTGCAGAGCTTGGTGGAAATACAGAATGGCTAGTAGAGGAAGTTTTAAGAACCATATAAGGCCACATGACCGTTGCAGAAATGAGGTTTATAACCATCATGAGTGATTCTGTTGGATTAAGAATGCATTAGAACTGCTATTTGTATTATCTTCCAGTTTGTGAATCATATGTTGTAACATCATTTAAGAGATTGCTAGGAAAATGTCAGCAAACCGACTCAAAACGCACGAAGTTCAGAATACTTCCGATGAATTATTACACTGTCTCCTGTTATTATTAGTATTCAATTCTCACCATCATGTGGAGATGATACACCCTGGACCATCCATCTTTCATAACACAATGTTTGTCTCAGTGAGGTTTCTATTGCTGTGAAAAGACACCATGACTATGGCAACTCATATAGGAAATATCTGTCTCCTTATAGTTGCAGAGGTTCAGTCCATCATCGTCATGATGGGGAGCATAATGGCGTGCAGGTATATGTGGATCTGAAACCAAGAGTACTTACATCTTGTTCAGAGGCAACAGGAAGTTACATTGAGGGAAGCTTGAGCAAAAGAGAACTCAAAGCCCTCCCCCACAGTGACACACTTCCTCCAACAAGGTCAAGCCTCCAAATAGTGAAACTCCCTTTGGGGGCCATGTTGTTTCAATCCATCAAAGCAATCCTAAATGTGTTTATACTTAACACACACATTCAAGATGAGAGACCCATAAATTCAGACTAATCCACAGCTTGCCTTGACAACAGCAACATAACTAAGTAACTGAAAGAAAACTCATATGAAAAACCAGGGTTTATAAATATGCTGAAGGCCATCATCATTCAATTTATGTTGTGGTCCTCCAGGGCTGAACTGGTCTTGTGTTTAACCTGAGGTGAGATCCTCTGATGGGAATTGTTGAAAGTCTGTCCTGGTTTCTAGTTGTTCTTGTGAGATTTCTACTGAAATAGACCAGGTCTGCTATCCAAGGGATGAGCTGTCTGTCTGGCCTTGATGTCTAAGCAGTTCTTCAAAGAAGCTGTTGACGCCCTTGTCCATCTGCCCCTGACTTCTATACTGATGTCCCTAGAACTTCCAGTCCAGGTCAGAAAGAAGTGTGCATGAGCAGGTGTGGGGTATTTGAGCCATGGACTGTAAAGAGCAAGACATATGCAGGAAGGTCAGGTGGCGCATGCATCCACCAGCTATGCTCCATTCTTGCTATTTCAGTAGAAATCTGATGGAGGTCTCTTCTCTACAGAAAGTTACCTAGTCTGGGTTCTGGTGGAAGGTAGGGCACAGAGCCCAGGCACTGGCACTGGCACCTGGCATCTTTGCATTGTTAGCATACTTCAGCCAGTAAACCTGTTTCACAGGCAGATGACAAAGTTAGTTCTAGGAGTGATGTTTTCTTTGGGGTCCTGTTTGGTAAGTCTTTCTTATTTTTAAGTCTCTTTTATTTGCATACTGGTGATACCAATGAAACAGAAATTTCATTTTTATGTTTGTACACGTGGAAGAACAATTTTGAGTAAGGTTAACAGTGTCTCATCAGTTGTATGAGAACAGTCCAGTATTGCTTAGAGAGCCAGTGTAAGTGTTGGAATTAAGATATTGCTATTGAGTTTTTATAATACCTTGGCTGGTCGTTGCTATTTACTATGAATTTTGGTATATTTCTCCTTTTAAAGTTGTACTATCATCTTTTTTCAGGGTAAACACAGGAATACACAATAAAATTAAAGATTTCTCTCTGTGAAAAATTTTCTCTGTGTGGAAAAGTTAACAACTTATGCAAGGTAGATTTTTTAGGAAGGTTGACTAACTTGCCTTTCCTGATAAAGGAGGGGAAACCAGAAACAGAGAAACCAAGGGACTGGAGGCAGCTGAGCACTTGAGTGGGATGTGCAGGACAAGGCTTGTTTTTATTAGTATGGTTCTTTTGGTAACAGAGTTACAAATCTACATTTCAGTGGGAAAGACTGTGTCAAGGCCAGTACTTTCAGGGTTATTGAATACACAGCATTGTTTGTTTACAGAGAAACATTTGATATGTAAGACCATCATTTACCCTAACTATTCTTTAGACATGGAGGAAGTCACAAGTATTCCTGTGTTCCTTGTCACATTTGTTGGCATTGCAAGTTCTCTTCTTTAGAAATGCCAATACCAGATGTTTACATGCCCATGTCACAAGTTCACTAAATACTCACATAAACTTAATACTCAGCCCAACATTCAATATTGGCTTCATGTCAGTTCAAGTGTGTTACAAGTTTTACTCCTCTCACATCTTTAAGATTGTGATTAAAATGACATGAGACTTATGAGAGACTGAGACCACCAGAAGTATGCAAAGGCCAAAGGCAAAGCCTTCGTTAAGAAACAGACTGCCAGATAGCTCCAAGAAAAGGGAGAACAACCTTGCAAAAAGGGAGTTTGGGGTTGTATAGGGTGGCTTTAGCTTGCAATGGACTGTGTGATGTAGACTTGAGATAAGATGGATACCCCTCCGGTCCTGTTCCTTCAGGAACAGCAGGATTCTATTGTGATAAAAACTCTTACCAGAAGCAACTTATAGAGGACAGCGTTTAATTCATCTAACTGTGGTATTTCATCATGTTGGGAATTCAGGTCAGGAACACAAGGGAGGAACCTGCAGGCAGGAACTGATCAGAGACCATGGAGGAATGCTGCATTCCGGCTTGTTCCATTTGTTTCCTTATACAACCCAGAACCAACAGCCCAGAGTGGCCTAGTACACTGAGCCCTCCCACATCCATCATTAATCAAGAACATCCCACAAACTTCCATATACACACCAAACTGATGGAGGCATTTTCTCAAATGTAGGTCCTCTTCCCAAATAATTCTAGCTGTGTTAAGCTGACAAAACCAACCAGGACAAATGGTCCGTCTATACAGTACTACTCAGTGATTGAAAAGAAAAGCAAACAATTGCTGCAAAACTACAACATGAGTGAAGTTTAAACCATGCTTCCAAGTGAAAGAGCAAGCCTGAAAATTTTACCAGTGCTTCAGATGCAGATAGAAAAGATTTGGAAGCTGTATAGTTATTTTTTTTATTTATAAGTTTTTTATTTAATTTTATATAACAAAGTCCAATTAAATGAAAACAAACATTTATACACAATATTTGGGAATTTGGGCGTCGTTCTTTCCAAACTACTTCCTGCTGGTAAGGGCGCTGTCATGGGGGATTCGAAGAGGCAGAGAAAGAAATCAGAGAAACATCACCCTTTACAATATCCATGCTGTATAGTTATTTGCTGTCTCCAAGTGTTTCATTGTGGCAGCTGGGACCCTTGACTGTGGACAGCACATACTTCCAAATAATGTACCTTCAGATGACCTGCCTGTTATTTCTTTGGTTTCAGAGCTAAGTACTCAGGAGTTCCCCTCATGGGCATCTCACTCTGGACAAAAGTACAAGGCTTTTTTTCCCCCTATGAATGAAAAGTACATTTTAACATTATGTGTTTGTCTGTACAGTATATGGGTATGTGCTTATGTGTGTGTAGGTACAGTTTGTGGGTGGGTTTTTGGGTAAGGAAAACATATTAGTATTTGGATGTGTGTGTTTGTGTGTGTGTATGGATAGTATGTGGGTGTGTATATGTACAGTATGTGAGTATTTGCATGTATGGCTGTAAGTACAGAATGTGTGTATGTACATACATTTATGCACATGTATGTAAACTATATAGATATGTATAGATGTATGGTATATATGTATGCATATATATGTACAGTATGTGTGCATGTGCATGTGAGTGTATATACAATATATGTGTGTGTGTGTATGTGCATGTGTGTGTATGTATACTATGTGGGTGTGTGCATGTGGGAGTGTATGTACAGTATATGGGTATATGTGTATGTAGAGTATGTGGGATTTTATGTTTACAGTATGTGCGTGTGTGTGTGTGTGTGTGTGTGGACAGTATATGAATATGAGCATGTGTGTGTGATGGATAATATGTGGGTATATGCACTGTGTGTATGTACAGTATGTGGGTAAGTGCATGTGTGTGTGCATGTATACTATGTGGGTGTGTGCATGTTTGTGTATGTACATATTGTGGTTATGTGTGTGTGTACATTTAAGATATGTGGGTATATTCATTTGTGTGTGTATGAAACTATGTGGGTGTGTGGTTGTGTATGTATGTACAATATGTGGGTTGTGCGTGTGTGTGTATATCTATATGGGTTGCACATATGTGTGGATGCACAGTATGTGGTTTATGCATCTGTGTGAATGTGTTCTTAGAGGTCAGAGTCATCACATCCTTTGGATCTGTGCTAAATACAGTTGTGAGACACTGGTTGTGGGTTCTGGGAACTGAACTGTAGTCTTCTGGAAGAGCAGAAAGCATTCATACATATTGAGCTATTTTACGGTATTTGCTATGACAATTTTGCTGTATACTTTTTTTTTTTTTAACGAAATTTGGGTTGTTAGATGTGAAGTCTTTGAAAAGCAGGGCAACATGCACATAACCACAGAGGTTAAGAACAGACTAAGGGACTAGGGAGAGGGAAGAACCTTGCAAGGAAGGGGAAACAGAATAAATAAATTTGGTTGTTTGAAAAAAATGGTCCACATAAGAATTGACACTCTTAGGAGGTGTGGCTTTGTTAGAAAAAGGGTAGCCTTGTTAGAGGAATGTGTCACTGTGGGGGTGGGTTTTGAGGCCTCACTTGATCAAGCTCCACCCAGTAACAAAGATTCCTTCTTCTGCATGAGAATCAAGATACAGAAGAGCTCCCAGCTCCTTCTCCAGCACCATGTATGACTCCACACCATCCTGTCTAACAGTGACGACAATGGACTAAACCTCTAAATTTATATACCAGCCCCAATTCAGTCATTTCCTTTATATGAGTTGCTGAGGTCATAGTATATCTTCACAGCAATGGAAAGCCTATGACAACGTGGATAGAAAGTGGTGGTAGGGGCTAGAACAGGTGTATCCAGCAAAAAGAGAGGAGGAAGTGGTTGTAAGGCAGAAGAAATACAGGGAGGGACAGCTAAAAGTAAGGAATATTTGAAGGCAATATGGAAACTGAATACAGTAAAAGCTAATACATATTTTATATAATACATATACATTAAATATGTAGTACACAGACATGGGCACACAGAGATAAACACACACACACACACAAACACACACACGTGACACCCCACCAAGATATCTTAGATATCTCTGGGTATCAAATGAAACGTTCATTACCAGGAATGGGTTACATTTAATTAAATAGCAGACCAAAGAGTTCCCATAGAACCTTCCAAATAATTTAGGATTTGACAAGGTTATTAACTGCTCACCACAAACTAGTGGTAAGATATAATTGGTGAAGCTAACACTTATATGACTTACGTTATGTGGAAAAGTCAAGCTAGTGATAACTTAGAGTCTCCCCTATATTGACTAGTGTTCATGGTACTGGTAGGTACTTTGCACACTACCAGAGGAGAAAGGGAAACACAGGCCTGGCTACAAAGCTTGTGTCTAAAAGGTGTCTTCGTGCATGACACGCTGGTGCACTAGTAGCTCAAAAATTGTGAGAGTAACAGGCCACTATGTGATTGCAGTTAAGGCCTACTGCATGAGATGAAAGGCATCCACGACACTGCTGGATGGCTAACAATATAACATTAGATAGGGCATGAGTCTAAGAAAAGAACAAATACTACTGTTCAGCTAAACAAACATAGCAATAAAATTACTCCTAATGACACTCTGCTATAGAAATGGATCAATGTCTCCCTCAGCCATCAACAGAGAACCTTCTTCCTGCAGCAGATGGTGGCAAATACAGGGACAACTGAATAATATGAAGAGAAGGAGACTGCCTGGGACACTCAATCCTAAATGGGATGTCTCCATCAAATCCTCCCCCAACAGAGGAGACTGACTGTAAGAGCCAGCGGGGATGGGAGACATCAGGGAAACAAGGCATTCTGGGCACAACAGGATTGCCACACAGACACACATATAACATCACAGAACCATGGCAGCATACACAGGGAAGCATAGCTCTCAGCCAGATGGGATCCCGGTTCTGACAGGGAAAGTGGAAACAAGTTCCCAAACAATTGTAGAACTCTCTCCAGTTGGTGACCACACAAAAAGGTAGAAGAAGTTTCCTCCAGTGGAGTTACACTGGCAACACACACTACACTCAAGAGCAGGCCCTGTGGCAAGCAGTAGTTGGCCAATAGAAAACAAAATCAGTGAGATTATTTGTTTCAAACTGCTTCTTCTATAAATAATGTGTACCTTATGTTTCTTTTGCTTATATATTATGGCTTCCAATTTTGTTACTATGGGTTTACTGTGTATGCAAATTTGTAGGTCTCAGCCTCTTATGTGTTTCTTTTGATTTCCTTTTGGCTGTTTCGTTTTCCCTGTTTGTTTTTATTTTATATTTTTCTTTTATTGAAAACAGAGATTCTGTTCTTTTACAACACATCCTAATTCTCCTTTCCCCTCCCTCTGCTGCTCCCAGTTCCTCTCCACCTCCCCTCCCTCTGGATCCACTCCTTTCACTCTGTCATTAGGAAATGCCAGGCTTCTAAGAGGTAATAACAAAGCATGACACAATAAAATATATGTGAAGCCAAAACTATCATGCCAAAGTGGTTTACAGCAACCCAACAGGAGAAAATGAATCCCCAGGACAGGAACAAGATTCACATACCAACTCTTTCTCACAGTCCCGACTCACATTAAAATTCTAAGGTAAAGGCTACAAGTATAAATGCAGAATCCTGATTCAGACAAATGAAGGGTCTGAGCTTGCTGGTTCTACCTCAGTGAGCCTTATGCATGTTGCTCAGTTCATTCAGAGTGCTTTCTTACTCCTGTGTGTGTCCTCATGCCCTCTTTTTCTTACAGTGTTTCCAAATCATCTAAGCAGGATTCCCTGAGCTCTGAGGGGTGGGACTTGTTGGAGATCTGTAATTTAGGCTCTCTCTATCTGCATAATGTTTGCATGTGGTCTTTGAAATTGTTGGCATTTGCTGCCATCAGAGAGGAAACAGCCTCTATGATGATGACTGGATAAGCTATTGTTCTATACGCATGGCAGGATATCATTGGAAATCAGTTTATTGGTGTGTGTGTGTGTGTGTGTGTGTGTGTGTGTGTGTTTGTGTGTTTCACCAGTAGTGTGTGGTTTTACCCTAGGCCTCTGGGCTCTCTACTCTCTTTTTCATGGTTACCAAACCAATGTTGGGCATGCATTCCTTCTAGTGCAATAGCCATAAGTCAAGTCAGACATTGGTTGTCAACTACCAGAAATTCTGTACCACCATTGCCATAGTATATCTGAAGGTAAGACAGATTGTAAGTCGAGGGATTTGGGCTGAGATAGTGTCTACTTTCTCTTACAGTATGTTCATTTATTATTACTTTTAGAGATTGTAGCAGAAATTGGAAACGGGAAAGGAATACATCTTTTGGGGGGGAAACTACTGGAAAATAAAAATGGTGACAGTTCCCATTGCAAGAAAAGCTATATGCTAAGGGAAAAGGTACCTATTTACCTTATGGTCAGTGGATTATTAGCAAGTCTTCAATTAAGAATAGGATATGGTCCTATATTCAACTGAACGGCGTATAACAGGTTGTATAAGCAGAAAGTTTGGTTTCAGAATGAAAGCTTTGTTGAGAAAATACAAGCAAAGATGCTCCAACCTTTCTATTTTCAATTAAGTATAAAATTATGTCAAATGCACCTCCTGGAATATAGTTACTGACAGGGAGGAGTGATAAGAAAATGGAGCAAGACCAGGGTAAAGATCCCCACAGAGACAGCTGACCTGAATGAGGGGGAGCTAATAGACCCTCTGACTCACAGCTAGGAATTCAGCATTGGTCAGACTCAGACCTCCCGAACATCTCATTTAGAAGGTCTGAGCAGACTAAGGGACTTGTGACAGTGGAACCAGGATGTATCCCTGGGGCAGGAAAGGACTTTAGGAGCACATTCCCCATGGAGGGAACTCCCTTAGCTTAGAGGCAGGAGGGTGGGCCTAGTCCCAACTCCAAATGACTGGACAGATTTTGTTGATTCCTCCTGGAAGCCATCACCCTCCCTGTGCAGTGTGGGAGGGATGGGATTGAGGAGGGCTCAGGGGGCATGGGAGGGATGGATAGAAAGAGAGGGAACTGAGAAACATGAAATTATGTCAAATTCTCCTCCATTGTCTTCAAATAATCTATGTTGTACAAGGTAATGATCCATACTGGTCACACAGTATGAATACTGTCTACCTAAAATCTCTTCAGACATACAATCTATGAACTGTACCATGAGGTCACGGAAGCTCTAGCACTGATTTGTCCTTTCTTCTTCTTTCTTTTTGTTTTTTGTTTATGGTTCATTTCGAGACAGGGTTTCTTTGTATTGCTTTGGAGCCTCTTCTGGAATTAGCTCGATAGAAGAAGAGACTCCCCTGGAACTCACAGAGACCCTCCTGACTCTGCCTCCTGAGTGCTAGGATTAAGGCATGTGCCACCAAGCCTGGCTTGAACCTCTATAACTTTGTTGGCAAATTTCTACTAGGCAGTGAGAAGTTTAGCACTGAATATTTCAGGTGACTCATATTCCTTTATCACTCAGAAGATTGCAGGAGTGCTGTTGGAGGACTCATCTGAGTCAGAATTGGTCAGAGTGGGCAAGATTGAAACAGACAAGACATCTGGAATTCTCCATCAAAATGGGAAGCAGACACAAGGCAAGGGCTAAGAGGGAGGCCAAGGAGGACATGTGCTGAGAAAAGAAAGAAGAAAAAGGATGATTCTGTTCTCTCCAGTAGATTTTCAGGAGAGCTAGGGTGTGGAGAAGCTTGGGGCAGAGGTGTGCTGTTGCCAGAACCTAGAAGATGCAGGAGAATGAGACTAAGATGCCCAGAGAAGATGAGAAAGATGATGAGGAGAAGGAAGAGGAAGAATGAGTGAAGAGGAACTGTGTCACAAGGAGGAGGAATGTAGAGTTAGCAGGCTCAGGGGACATCACAGAAGAGGGTAGGAGACTGTAATAGACACAGGGGAAAGTACATCTGCTGCAAGACTGTGTCTCCTATGTATGACACGGCCCCTGAATCTAGGAAACCTGACAATATGGCTGCCTATACAGCACTCTCCATCAAGAGCTCCAGGCAAATACTGACTATTGAGACAGGGAGGGTAAGCTTCCCTATCGATGACTATCGAGGAGGCCCTTAGTTGTTCTAATTCAAGTCTTATGCCCTGTAATCACATTCCTATGAGGAAAACTAAATGGACTCAGTAGGGAGTATTAATATATTTATTCGTTTATATAGGTGTATGCAACAAAAATAAAATGAGAGGGCATGAATTCTAAACTGAGGAGGAAGAAACAGAAAAAGTTGGGGATAAGAAGAGGAGACATGTAAATTCTGTACATATATAGTTAAAACAAAATTAAATTAAAAATGAATGCAAAACTCCATACAAGTGGTCTGCTGCTTTGCTGCATGTTCATCTCACCTGCATAATGTGCACTAACTTCTCCAGTGGAGCTCAGATGTCTCTGAAATCGCAGAGCAGAAGCTGGTACTTCAACTGCTAAATTCTTGTGTAGTCGCCAGGGCCCAGGGTCTGAGGAACAGAAAGAAACAGGTAAGTAGAGAGGGTTTTTTTTTTTTTAATTTTATTGAAAACTATGCATCCACTTCAGGGCATTCACATTATTTTCCTGTGCAAGGATACCAATTTCATAGTTGAGAGTCATTGATTCACATCCTCTGTCATGAAGACGTGAATCTTTGATCCTTGAAGGAACACAAAGTTGTATAGGAGGAGAGTGGGCAGGGCTTACTCTGTGCTTGGGCACTGCACAATGAATGTCAGTGCTCTTTGATGAAGTCAGGATCATGTGGGCTCGTTAACACAGATGCTCACACTGATATCCAAGGACATGCAATTGCACATGAGCACTGAGTATATTTGCATGGGCAGAGCTGCACATCGGCGTGGACATATGTGTAAATGCAAGGAATTGCTGGAGCATATTCGTTAATGAAGGTGGCTTTGCACCATCCTTTCTGATCAATGTATCCACAACTGAGCGACTCTCAACACTTGTGCTCAGTACCCTGACATCGTGAGGACAGCAGGTTGCCTTCTAATGGGTAATGGTATCAAGACAAATTACAGGAGGAGCGTGGCACAGAATGGTCACTTAAGGTATGTCTCCTGCAGCCCAGGGAAGACATCCCGAGAAGGTCTTCGTGAGGCTCTTGACTTTAGAGAAGTTTAGACTCTAGAATACTATTGCCGGATATACAGAGCATTAAGAGAAGCTATGAGGGTCTTTTGGAGTTCTTTGAATGCAGGAAGACATGAAGCTTCATGTTCTTTTTGCCTGGAAATTTCTGCAGATATGTCTCATAAAATTGCAGAAGTCGGATGCAAACAGCTCTAAGAATCTGAGACAAAGTTCTATGGTGTCTCAGTGTGGATGCTCACAGGTGGATCACACATGTTGAAAGCAGGTAAGAGACCCTCAAGCAGGATCCAAGGCAGGGAAGGGAACAAGTCCAATATGGGAGGAGACATCTCTCTTGTCTTCCCAAAGGAGACGTATGTGGGGAATGCCCAGCTGTGCTTTCTGTCACCCATCTTTCCCATAATTTTGATCTGCATAGTGGGCCAGTTTGGGTGCTGGGGCCATCTGTGTGAGCAGCAGGATGGGACACAGATTATAACTGTTTCCCTTTCCATGGGAGCCTCTTATACACCATGACTCTGTGTCATGCACAAAAGAAATGCATGCAACTTATCTAAATTTTGTGTTCATGTGCCTTCATATTTTTGCCAACTTTTAATCACTTCAAGGGAATCTTTCCATTCCTTGTTTGCAAATTTTATTATACACACACACACACACACACACACACACACACACACACACACACACACACACACATATATATACATATATATACATATATAATTACATGTATGTTCTCATTATTTTATATTATTTTAACTATAGAGTGAACATTATTAGGAATGTAAAATATAACAAATACAGTTATTGAAAAACTACCAACTTCATAAAGATTTTCTTAAATATACTTACCTTCCCAATTATGTATCCTGTTTCTTGAAATCCATTTATTCTCTGTCATATGTACTCCTATCTCTCATGTTTCTCTGTCTACTATAATTACTGTGTTTATTCTGAGCCTCCCTTCCCCATTTAAACACAGATTTTCCTTTAGGTTAATCATTCTTGACAAATGGCAGGGGGCAGGGTCCCTATATATCTAGATTAAATTTTACTGTTTCTATTGCTGTAAAGTCTGCTTCATTTGCAAAAAAAAAATTGTTTAGCTATCACCCTCCATGCCTTGATAATCAGTCTGCTATATACATGCCATTATCATAAATCGGAAGAATACTGGACTTTGTGAAACCACCTTCATTTGTACTAAAGAATTTTTAAGATGTTCCCAATTGTCATTGTAAATATCAAGAGTTGCTATTGTCATTCTAGCATCCAAATGATAACAATGCATAATAAGCCCGCCATTGCAACACAGCCCTATATTCCCTGCCCTTTGGAACCTATGGCCAAATTGTATGAATTTGTGTGGAGCTTGTGCAAAAGTGATAACTATGCCTTATATTTTGTTCTTGTTTCTTTGGTTTTTTGAGACATGGTTTCTCTGTTTAGCTTTCACTCTTATCAGTGCTCTTGTTATGAAGCCTCGAACTCCCAAAGATCAGCCTGCTTCTGCCTCCCAAGTGCTGTGAATAAAGGCATGTAGCACCACCACACAGCCCATGTCTTGTTTTTAAAAACAGGGTTTTAGACTCCATGAAATATAATTCTCCAACATATCTATAAATAATGCAAATGGATGTTTCATGAACCTATTAAGAATTAGTGATAATTATTTTATATCAGACACAGTAAAATTATCAGAAATATACTTTTAAGTACTTTGAATGGAGTCTCTTCTTTTCATATCTTTGTAACTATCTTATTTAGCATAACTTCATACAATCAAACAAAACCTCTATATTCCTCTCCCATTGTCCAGATGCTGGACACCACTGTGATATCTTCTGTATCTGTGGATTTTCTACTGTGCACACTTAACATTCATAAGATCACATAGCATTTGGCTTTCTGTGAGTTGTATCCAAATTGTGGACTTTATCCAAATCAGTGCAAAATAATATTGGTTGTATGTGCATAATACATATCATTTATATTGAAATAGATCTATGGGTCGTTCAAATAATTTGACTTATGTTTTCCAAAATCTTGTTATTGATTCATTATGGATTTCACATCATGGGTCTTAATTCCTCTCTCTGCCCCTCTCCTCTCATCTTTTTCCATCTTCCCTCTAGCCTTGCAACCCTTCTCCAAGATAAAACAAGAACAAATTGAAAAAGAATAAAAGAAAAACCTCTGGAAGCTGCAGTGTGACTCAATGAATTACACAGCCTTTTAGTCCATATAATTTTACTTGCAAATATTCATTGCATTGAGTTCTTGGTCTGGTTTGAGGTCTCTGGTTTTTGCTACACCATTAATACTGGTCCCTCACTGGGGCTCCTCTTGGATAGACTGTTGTCCTATGTTATGGAGATCCTGTAACCTTGGGTCTGCAGGACCACCCTGTTTTTGGGCTACAGCAGATCATAGACTGGGTGGATGATGGGAAGGGTTAATTCCTAGCTTTGTACTGGCTCTGGGTGGTTGCTGGGGTGGTTAGTCCACCTGCTTGCTTCAAATTTATCACCAGGGTGAGCTGTCTGGTACTGCCCTGGATAGCTTACCCTTTGTGGAAAGCTGCAAGAGTGGGGCTGATACTCTTGCTCTCATGTTCTTGGGAAAAGTTTTAACTGTTGGTGGACTCATCAATAACCATGCCACTAAAACCAGCTGTGTCATGCTGCCCAGGTGAGGTGCAGGACCTGTTGGCCTTCTCTAAGTCTGCAGTCATTGAGGGTAGGACCAGTTGGCCATGGTACTGCAGCTGACTCTGTGCAGCACTATATTCTCTGCCTTCAGTGGAAAGGGGACATCACCAAAATCACAACTGCAGCCATTCTACGGGTGCATACAAGGCCTTTGGCCACAGCACAGCCATCAACAGCACGATGCCTCCTGGTGACAATTTGGCCACCTACCTCAGCCATCTCCTCTCTGTCTTTACCACTCTGTATCAGCTTCTCTTCATAGGTCATGAATCAGACAGACTCTTTCTGTCTCCCTCACTCCTTCCCTCCCTCTTTCCTTCCACTCCCCATCTGGCCTTCCCTCTCTTCCATACCCACCATATATTTCTTCACCATAATAGAGCGCATCAGGCTACTGGTGGGCCCATGGCTTCACTTCCAGCACCAGGGCAGAGATCCCTTGCCCAGCATGAGTCATTTTCTCCCACTCAGTCTTACTGGTGTTGTGCTTCTATCTTCTCTTCAGGGCTACAGTCTGCATCTACAGACAAAAGTCCTTTCTCAAGATATCTGGACTGGATGATTCTGCCAAAAGAGCGCAATGATGAGCGACAGCTCTGCAGTAGAGGTGCCAGCATGTCTCATGAGTCTAGCCTCTTGGGGGTGAGATGTGCTGGCTGTCTATAAACTGCCAGGCCTAAAAACACAACAATTGGACTCACCTGCTACAGAGAACTGGCATGGAGATATCCCTTTCAGAAATCCCAGTTTCCATTATTTCTGATGTATAGGCCATGAGATTGCTGTATCATTTCAGATACACATGCACCAACACAACACTTGTTGAATTATTTTAAGGTTCTCCACACTTCTTTGGCTTCCACAATTTTAATTAATTAATTAACTATTTATTGTGGTTTTCCTCCCACTAATCCTCCCAATTACTTCCCACTTCCCCTCCCAGCCATCTGGATCCACCCACTTTGTGTCTCTCATTAGGACCCAAACAAGGTTCTGATGAATAATACTATAAGTAAACATACATTGTGGGAAAATACTCTAACACACCAGATTCAGACAAAATCAGCAAACAGAAAGAAAAGAGCCAAAATTGATGCAAAAGAAACTGGTATGGAGAGAGACACCCACTCATTCACACACTTAGGAATCTCTTTAAACCACAAAAGAGGAAGCCTTAATGATACACAAATTATCTGTAAGGTAAAAATAGTGTACTAACAAATAATTATAAATAATTAAATTATATAATTGAAAGAAACCCTGACACAAAATTATGAGACAAGAAGCTTTAAAAGATGCAATTGAGTTGCTTTATGCTTGTCTTCTACTGCTGGGCATGGAGCCTTCCACAAGAATAGTTTGTTTTTAAAGTTTGTTGTGGAAAAACCTAAATTTCCTTTGAAATAGGTTGTGTTTTGGAGATTGGTTCTGGGTTAGGAATGGGGATACAAGTTCACTTCTTTCAGCTCTAGGGCTCATTCTTGTGTAGATCCATGCACCATTTAAAATTCTCTAAGTAGAAATTAATGTTTTACTCTAGTGAGAGAGCAGAACACCAGCATGTTGACACGCAGAGATACAGACAAACACACACACACACAGAGAGAGAGAGAGACAACACACCCAGAAAGAGAGTTTAGAAAGAGAGAGAGAGATGGACAGACAGACACAGACAGAAAGATTAAGAGGAAGAGAAAGAGAAAGTGAGAG
Source organism: Phodopus roborovskii (assembly GCF_943737965.1). Classification (NCBI taxonomy): domain Eukaryota; kingdom Metazoa; phylum Chordata; class Mammalia; order Rodentia; family Cricetidae; genus Phodopus; species Phodopus roborovskii. The sequence continues at coordinate 109,240 of NW_026125923.1, read as the reverse complement.
AGAGAGAATAAAGTATGCAATCAGGAGATCTACCAGGGGAACAAGTTCTGTGATAGGATTTTGATTTTGCTGGAAGCCATTAGGAGACATTCTATCAGACATTCTGACTGTCTTCTTTCTATGTCCTGAACCCACAAGCGAGAGCACACACAAATCAAATGGACAGGCATGTGAGCTGAAGGAAATTTCAAGTGTGCATGAATGTTGCCTTTCCTTCAGAAGAAAGTCACATCATTGTTTAGAAGGCAGATGGATTACTTATCAGTTTGGGATTGTGATTTCACTAGGAGATGTGTATGTTTACATTTTGCATGGTATGTTCATTCAAAAATCCCTCTCATTCCCACAGGATAGCACTGCATTTTGCCTGTGGCAATGGATGGACTGACTTGGGTACTCTCCTGGTGGAGGATAAACATGAAAGTGTGTGATGAACACAATTGCACTCTGCTGATGAAGGTAGATGGGAAGTAACAATCACTTTGAGCTTGGGAATGTTTTGACTTACTTGACTGGAATTAGAACAAATTTACTTTACTTAAATATAAGTAGTTAGGGAGTATATAGAATATTTATCTTAATTTCTTTGAATGAATGATCTTGAAGTTATCAAACCCACAGGCTGCCCAAAGCTTCCAAGGGGATATCATGCTCAACCATCTGGAATACGGTACTGATAGAGACAGAAAGGCTGGTGGTGTGACTCGGTTTTCTACCATGCTAACTATGGGAAGCCAGGGATAGATTCTGTCCTTCTAGATCTGGTGCTCTGAATGAAGGCAGATGTGAGGTGCAGATCACCAACCTTTGAAGTACATGGGACATGTGTAATGTGGGAGCATGTGCAAGGAAACTGTGAACTTACTGTGAACCATGGATGGGGCAGAGTGTAGGATGTCTTATCACAGGATATCCCTTTAGAAAGAAGTGTATACACCATCACAAGTGACAGCACTTAAAATCAAGGACATAAAGGCAATGCCCTGGCTTGACCACATTATTAGTGTTGGATGCTACAGACTTAGTTAGGAGTGTGCTGTGGCATAGATCTCTGGACTTTCAATGTTAATAGTGAAAGTGGAGTTTTCAAGCTCCTTTTTGTGTTTGAGAGGCAGTATGCTCATCACCCTGGATTTATTCCTTCATTTTCTGGTTCCCATAATCTGCACTATGGTGAACATTTCATCAGAATGTCTGTATTATCTGTATAATTATACTTCAAAATGAAGAATTTGTGCAAACTGCAGACAATATTCTTTCTACCCAAAGTTTCCTATCAACAATTCAAGTTATTTATTTTGCTATGCTGTATTAAAACTAAAAGTAGATTTCATTGGTTCATTTTTCACCACTGGCTTACATTTGCCTAGGATAAAGATAACCTGAAAGTGTAAGTCAATAGAACCAATAGTAAGTGTGCATTATAAACACTAGCTACTCTAGACTTGATGCATAAACCTGAAATCATGCACTTTAATGGCCTCCAACAGGTAAAGTATACTTCCCAGGCATAGCCTGGGCTGTGTATCAAGACCCTGCTTCCTTCTCCCAAGAATGATAGTACATACAAGACTGGAAAGATTGCTGAGTGGTTAATAGGAGTTGCTGAGCAGCCAACACATTACAATGGGCTTGAAACAATTCACGTGTCCAGCAAATGCTTTTATTCCCCATTCCGAGAATGCAAGGATCTCATCTAGCATTCTTCTTACCTAGGCATGCACAAGAACACACACCAACATGCATTCTACACATACTCATGAATAAAGAAAAAGAACACTAATCTTGTTTAGAGAGTGTAGATGTACACACTGGCTGGACCTGCCTGTCCCCGTGAAACCACCCTGAGTCCACGATTGCTTGATTTTTGACACCCATCGACAGGACTCTGCTGGAGGTGAGTCTGGGACCAGTTTGGGTTGAATCCCCCTACACCCTTCCCTGTGAAATCCCTGGGTTGGCCCCAACTATCACTTCCCCCCGTGTCCTGTTCCCAGGGAGAGTGTTCCTGGTGCTCTGATCCACAACCCCACCCACTCAGAGCCTGCCCTATCTACACCACTGCCCCACTGCTTTGTTTAAGCACTGGACCAGAGGCAAGTCCAAAGATCCTACCACCTCCAGGGAAATGCCAGGTTCTACTCAGAGCACACTAGAAATGCCTATCCACGCAAGATCATCCTGAGTCTCTGCCTGTCTGATCTTTGATCCAATCACCGGGTATATGCTGGAGGACCACACTGAATCCCTGCCTGCCTGATCTTTAATTTTCATCACCAGGCACCTGCTTGAGGAGAGACCTCCTAGAGAGCTTGGACCACCCAGAGCTACATACATCAATCTCCTGACACTCCTAAGCCCACTGGGGGAGTAGCATAGAGAAAGATCCCATTGCACTCACTGGAAGAAGGGAAGGGAAGGTGACAATACAAGAAAACACCTCCTAATAGAAAGACAAGCCTTACACCACCAGAATCTAGGGACTCTACACCAAATAGACCTGAACACACCAAAGCAGATGAAGCAGAAGAGAACTATTTAAAAAATATCTTCATAATGATAGAAGTCCTTTAAAATGATATGAGAAAATCCCTTAAAGAAATGGTAGAAACAGACAAAATTTGGAAGAAATAGAGGAAAAGACCATGCAAAAAATGCAAGAAATTAACAAATCCCTTAAAGAAAGTAAGGAAAGCCAAGAAAAAACAAATAATTGAAGGAAGCAAATCAAACAGTACATGACTTGAAAACTGAAATAGAGACAATAAAGAAAACACAAACTGAAGGAATGCTGAAAATAGAAAAACTGGGCAAATGATCGGGAACTACAAATGCAAGCATAACCAACAGAGTACAAGAGATGGAAGAGATCACCTTAGGCACTGAAGATTAACTAGGGAAATAGATTCATGAACCACAGAAAATGTTAAAACCAACAAATCCTTAACACAAAACATCTAGGAACTGTGGGACACTGTGAAAAGACCAAACCTAAGAATAATAGGCATAGAGGAATGTGAAGAATACCAGCTCAAGTGTGCAGAAAGCATATTCAACAATATCATTGAAGAAATCTTTCCAAATCTGAAGACAGCCATGCCATTGAAAGGACAAGTAGCATACCAAACACCATAAACACTGGACACACAAAAACATCCCCTTATCAAATAATAACCAAAACACCTATCATACAGAATAAAGAAAGAATATTAGGAGCAGCAAATAAAAAGGCGAGATAACATATAAAGAGAGACCTATCATAATTATACATAACTTCTCCATGGAACTCTCAATGCCAGAATGTCCTGTTCTACAAATAAAACAGTCCATCAATGCCAGCCTAGGCTATTAAACCCAGCAATACTCTCAATCATTATAGATGGAGAAAACAAGATATTCAATGAAACAGCTAGAATTTCACAATACATATGCACACACCAAGCTCTACAGAAAGCTCTGGAAGGAAAACTGCAACCAAAGAAAGTAAACTACACTCACAAAGACATAGGCAATAGATAATCCCACTTTACCAGAACCCCACCCCCAAAAAAATTTGCAGGGCAAATATACTCACAATACCACCAACAACAACAAATCTAAAACAAACAAGAATTAACAATCAGTGGTCCTTACTTTCCCTCAAAATGAATGGTCTTAACTCACCTATAAAAAAATACAGGATAACAGAATGGATACGAAGACAGAATCCATCCTTCTGCTGCATACAAGAAATACAACTAAATTTCAAAGATAGATACTATCTCAGGGTAATGGGTTGGACAAAAGTCTTCCAACCAAATGGACCCAAGAAGCAAGCAAGTGTGGCTGTCCTGATATCTAACAAGTTACACTTCAAACCAAAATCAATCAAAGGAGATGGAGAAGGTCATTTCATATTCATCCCAGGAGAAATCTCTTAGCTCAAGTCTCAATTCTGAACATCTATGCCCCAAATACAAAGGTTTACACATTTGTAAAAGAAACATTACCAAAACTCAAAGCTCACATAAAACCTCAACAGTCATAGTGGGAGACTTCAACACCCTACTCTCACCACTAGATAGGGCCACCAAACAGAAGCTTAACAAAGAAATACAAGATATAACAGAAGTTATATCCCAATTGGGTTTAACAGACATCTATAGAACACCCCATCCAAATACCATAGAATATACCTTCTCCGCAGTTCCACATGGAACCTTCTCTAAAATGGACCACAGAATTGGCAAAATAACACACCTCAACAGATACAAAAAAAAAATTGGAATATCCTCTGTATCTTGCCAGACCACCATGCTTTAACATTGAGATTCAACAGGAACACAAACTGCAGAAACCCTGTAAACTCATGGAAACTGAAAATGCACAACTGAATTATTCCTGGGACAAGAAAGGAGTGAAAGATTTCCTAGAATTCAACGAGAATGAAGACACAACATACCCAAACTTAAGGGAAATTTTGAAAGCAGTATTATGAGAAATGTTCATTGTACTAAGTGCCCATATGAAGAAAATGGAGGATAGCCACACTAGAGAATCAAATCTTCAAAGAGAAAGTGGGATGTACCCTTAAAGGAATTGGTAGAAAAGACTACTTCCTGAACATAACACCAGTAGCATAGACATTGAGATTGAGAATTAATAAATGGGACCTCCTGAAACTGAGAAGCTTCTGTAAGGCAAAGGAAACAGTGACATGACCCAATGGCAGATCACAGACTGGGAATAGAGCTTTATTAACCCCACACCTGACAGAAGGCTGATCTCCAAAACATACAAAGAGCTCAAGAAACTAGTCAACAAAACACCAAATAACCCTATTAAAAACTGGCAGGAGACAACTGCATAGAAATTTCTCAATAGACGAATCCAGAATGGTTAAGAGACACTTGAGAATGTACACAACATCCTTAGCCATCAGGCAGGGAAATGCAAAACAAACAATTCTGAGATACCATCTTACTCTTGTCAGAATGGCTAAAATCTGAAACACCAATGACAGCTTATACTGGGGAGGATGTAGAGAAAGGGGAACACTGCTCCACTACTGGTGGGAGAGCAAACATGTGCAGCCATTTTGGAGATCAGTATGGCAGTTCCTCAGGAAAATGGAATCAATCTACTACATAATCATCAATTCCACTGTTAGGAATATACCCAAATAATTCACATCCATTCACCAAAGACATCTGTTCAACTATGTTCATAGGAGCATTATTTGTAATAGCGAGAACCTGGAATCAACCTACATACCCCATAACTGAAGACTGGAAAAAGAAGATGTGGTACATTTCTCAATGGACTATTATTCAATGGAAAAACAAAAAACAAAAACAACAACAACAAAAACAAACACTGCAACTTTGAAATTGGCAGGGAAATGGATGGAACTTGAAGAAACCATCCTGAGAGAGGTAACCCCATCACAAAAAAGATGAACACAGTATGTAATCACTCATATATGGATTTTAGACACCTAGCAAAGGATCACCAGCTTACAGTTTACACCACCAGAGAAACTAGGATACATGAAAGGACCTAAGAGGTTCATTCAAGGTCCCTCACAAAAGGGGGAATGGGCAAGAAATACTGAGCATATTGGGAACAGGCGGAAGGGGCAGTGAGTGAAGTGGGAGTTAGGAGAAAGGGATGGGGAGGAGAGGAGAACATGTGGGAACAGGAAGATTGTGTCAGGGCATGAATAGATGAGGGCAAAAACAGAGATACCATAATAGAGGGAGCTTATTATAGGTTTGAAGAGAAAACTAGAAATGTGACTCTAGAGAAATGTCCCGAGACTACAAGGATGAATGCAACTAACAATCTGAGTAATGGGGGAAGAGGCTACATTAAATTCCCTCCCCTGATATTGAGATTGATAAGTAATTTATATGCCATCCTGCAACCTTCATGTAGTAGCTGTTGGAAACAGAAGGAGACATCTGCAGCTAAACACTGAGCCCATCTCCTGGAATACAGTTGCAGAGAGGAAGGAATGATAAGAAGGGGGGTTCAAGACCAGGCTCCAGAATCAGCTGACCTGAACAAGGGGAGCTCATGATCCTCCAGACTGATAGGTAGGAAGCAAGGGTTGGACCAACTCAGTACCCCTGAACGTGGGTCTCAGGAGGGAAGCCTGGCCAGTCTAAGGGACCTCTGATAGTGGAACCAGGGTGTATCACTGCTACACAGAAGGACTTTTGGTACCCATTCCCATGAAGGGATACTCCCTTAGCCTTGATGCAGGAGGCGGGGCCTAGACTCTAATCCAAATGATTTGACAGATTTTGTTGATCTCTCCTATAAGGCATCACCCTCCCTGTGGAGTGGTAGGGGGAAGGGATACGAGGGGTGGTCTGAGGACCTGGGACAGAAGGGGGAGGCAAGGGCAGGGGAGGGAGAGGGAATTGGGATCTGTATGTAAAAAAGTATAAAAATAAAAATAAAACAAAGAAGTTTAAAAAAAATGAGTAGATGTAGGGCTGGCGAGATGACACAGTGTTAAGAGCAGTGGCTGTTCTGACAGAGGACATAGTTTCAGTTTCCAGGGCCAGCATGACAACTTGTAACTGCCTGTAACTCCTTTTCTCAATAATCTGATGAGTCTGTGGAATCTATAGACAGAAAACACAATTCAGTGCTCACACAGTACTGCTTGCAAAACATGGACAAACATATTACATAAATGAGCCATGTTGTTTTATAGTAGTTGTGCATCACATTTGTGGGATCATCATTACCTTTGAGAACATTATATTTTCTGAGCTTTCTGACAAACTTATCTCTTTCTGTAAGTAGTCTTTATCTATATTCTTCCTTGATCAACTTGCCTATTTTCATTCCAGTGACATTTTGGTTTTTACTAGTATTGCTCTATACTCTAACTTTAAAACTGGGTTTGTGATACACTCACAATTTTTTTTTAATTACCCAGAATTGTTTTCACTTTACTGGGGATACACGGATCTCTCTCGGAAGGGAAAAATAGAATAGATTACAGATGGATTGGGAACAGGTGGTGGTGGGAACGGGAGGGATCATATGGGGGAGGGTGGGGCAGAGGGAGAGAGAGCTGGGTGAGATGACTGGAAATGGTGTTGGCATGTGGGAATTGATAAGAAAACTAAATGCAATGGAAACTTCCAGAGAGTGACCCTAAAGAGGACTCATAGTAATGAAAGATTCAGAGCATTTTCCAGTCACCTCCTCCAACCCAGCAAGGCAATAATGATGGGACTAGGACACCAACCCAGCCACAGAACCTTCAACCCACGATCTGGCCTGGCTGCAGGATATGCTGAGACAATGGTGGCTCCAAGCTTGTGGGAGTGACCCACCAATGGTCTAACGTTAGACCCCAGCCAGGAGAGGGATGCCATGCCTGACACTGCCTGAATGTCCAGGAACAGATGCTGGATCCTATAGAGATCTATGGTGGAACCAAACACAACTGGCAAAAGAAGAAAAAGTCAGTGAATTGGTTCTTGATGATAGTCTGCTGTATTCTAAGATCAGTGCTTAGCCCTAGTCATTAGAGAGGCTTCCTCTAGCAGCTTACAAGAGCAGATGCAGAGACCCACACCCAAACATTATTCCAAGGCCAGGAGACTTCCACAGAAGAGAGGGAGGTAGGAATAGAGGAGCCAGGAATGCACAGAATGTCAGCAAAACAGGGACTACAGAATCAACTAAGAGGGGCTCATAGTGGCTCACAGAGACTGAAGTGACAATCCTGGAGTGTGTATAGATCAGTAGTAGGTCATTAACATATATGTGGTGGTTGTTTAGTTTGCTTTTATATATATATATATATACATATATATATGTATATATATATATATATCCTTCCTTCCTGTCTCTGTCCCTCCAATGTTCACCAACCCCCTTCTCATGTCATTCTGCCACTCAAAGGGTGTGGTGCCTTCCAGGAGTGGTTTACAATACCTGTCAAGTCATTTTGAGTAGGGATTAGGCACTCCCTCCTGCCTCTAGTTTAAGGGAGTATCCCTCCATGGGGAATGTGCTCCCAAATCCATTTGAGCACCAGAGATACGATCTGGTTCCACTGTCAGAGGTCCTTTAGACTTCCCATGCTTTCTAACTGAGACCCATGTTCAGGGGTTCTGAGTCAGTCTCACGCTGGATTCCCAGCTAGCAGTCTGGGGGCCCATTTCCTCCCTCCTTGTTCAGGTCAGCTGTCTTTGTGTGTTTCTGTAACCTTGTCTTGTCCTCCCTCTTTGCATCTGGATTCAAGTTTGGCTCAGTGTTCTGCTGTGGTGTCTGCTTCTGTTTCTGCCAGCTATAGATGAGGGCTCTATGATGGTGGATAAGCTAGTCATCAATCTCATTATCAGGGAAGGGCTTTTCTGGTGTCCTTTTCACTTTTGCTCAAATTGTTAGATTGGGTCAGTCCTATAGGTTTCTGCATTTTTCTCTAGAGTCATTTTGCTCTTCAAACCTATAATGGCTCACTTGTTTATGGTATCTCTCTCTTTTTTCTCTCATCTATTCCTCCCCTGACTCAATCTTCCTAGTCCCAAGGGCTTTCCTCTCCTCCCCTTCTCTTTTGCCTAGCTCCCACCCTAGTCACTGCCCCTTCCCCACTCTGAATGTGCTCAGGAGATCTTGTTCCTTTCCCCTTCTGTGAGGGACCTTGTATGCATCTCTTAGATTCCTCCTTGTGCAACTGGGGGATGTGTGTAGAAGACTGCAGATAGACCCATGAATATCGCCATGCACAACCTCTAGTCCAAATGATCCAAAGACCTCAACATAAATCCAGCCACCAAACCACTGAGAAAGTGGGACGTACTCTTGAACAAATTGGTACAGGAGACTGCTTCCTAAACATAACTCCAGTAGCACAGACACTGAGATCGACAATTAATAAATGGGACCTCCTCAGACTGAGAATCTTCTGTAAGGCAAAGGACACAGATGACAAGACCAAACATCAGCCCACAGACTGGGAAGAGGTCTTCATACATCCTACACCTCACAGAGGGCTGATCTCCAAAATATACAAAGAACCCCAGAAACTAGTCAAAAAACTCCAAATTGCCCTATTAAAAAATGGGTACAGGACTGAGGAGTTCCTCAATAGAGGAAATCAAGAAGGCTGAAAGACACTTAAGAAAGTGCTCAACATCTTTGCTATCAGGGAAATGTAAATCAAAACAACTCTGAGATATCATCTTACTCCTGCCAGAATGGCTAAAATTAGGAACACCCTTGACAACTTATGCTGGAGAGGATGTGGAGAAAGGGAAACACTCCTCTGCTGCCAGAGGGAATGCAAACATGTACAGCCATTTTGGAGATCAGTATGGCGGTTCCTCACGAAAATGGGAATCAGTCTACCAGAGGATGCAACAATTCCACTCTTAGGCACATACACAAATGATCCACATCCATGCAATAAAGACATCTGTTCAAGTATGTTCCTAGTAGCATTATTTGTAATAGCAAGAACCTGGAAGCAACCTAGATGCCCCTCAACTGAAAAATAGAAAAAGAAGATGTGGCAAATTTCCAAAATGGAACAGTACTCTGCAGAAAAAAATAAAAACAAAAACAAAACAAAAAACAATGGAATCTTGAAATATGCTGGCACATAGATGTAACTTGAAGAAACCATCCTGAATGAGGTAACCTAGTCACAAAAAGAGGAACATGGTATGTACTCACTCATATATGGATTTTAGACATAGAGCAAAGGATCATCAGTCTATAATTCACACTGGCCCAGAAACTAAGATACAAGGAGGATTCTAAGAGCCTCATACATGGTCCTACACAGAAAGGGAAAGGAGCAATATCTCTTGAGCATTTTGGTAGTGTTGGACGTAGTGATTGGAGGGGGGCTAGGAGAAAGAGAACAGGGGTAGAGGAAAGCACTTGGGAGTAGGAAGGTTGAGTCATGGGAAGAATAGACAAGAGAAAAAGAAATAGGGAGAGAGAGAGAGAGCATAAAAGAAGGAGCCATTATAAGTTTCCAGAGAAAATGACTGGAGAAATGTTCAGAGACCTACAAGTCTGACACCAACTAACAATTTGAGCAACATTTTAAAGGATACCATGAATGCCCTTCCCTGATAATGAGATTGATGACTAACTTATCCACCATCATAGAGCCCTCATCTATAGCTGATGGAAACAGAAGCAGACACTTGCATCTAAACACTGAGCCAAACTGGGATCCAGGTGAAAAGAGGGAGGCCAAGCCCAGGCTGCAGAATCCCACAGAGAAAGCTGACCTGAACAAAGAGTAGCTAATGGACCCACAGACTGATAGCTGGGATTCTAGCATTGAATCAACATGAACATGGGTTTCAAATAGAAGTCCTGGGCAACTTAAAGGACCTCTGAGTGTGGACCCAGGGTGTATCCCTGGTGCACAAAAAAGATTTTGGGAGCACGTTTCACATTGAGGGACATTCCCATAAACTAGAGGCAGGAGAGAGGGCCTAGTCCCTAGTCCAAATCACTTCACAGATTTAGATGGCCCCTCCAGGAAGGCATCACTCTACATGTGGTGTTGGGTGGGTATGAGATGGGAGGGTTGTCTGGCAGCATGGAAGGGAGGAAGAGAGAGAGGGAGGGAAGGAGTGTGTCCTGGGATTGATATGTAAAATAAGAAAAATTAAATACATTTTAAAAGTACTGTATTGACCATGACACCCATTGCTATCATCAGAAAAATGTATACACTTGGTAAATCATCTGCTAAAATTCCTCCCATAAACAAAAGAAACCTAACGTCCTGAATCGTAAGATTATCTGCCATTGGTATGCAACAATTGATCTCATTTAATTTATAGGCTTAAATTGTGAAGGATGTTGAAATTACCGTATCAGGATGCTTTTTGTCCTGTATCAAATGAAAGATTCCAGCCTGCAGAGTAGTTGGTGCAGGATCCTGTTTGGTTGCAATCTAAACCTGCAGTAATTACATGTGGCCAGTTGGTGGCACAAGTGTATCACCAAATGGTATGTGTTAGCAGATGATAACTCCTACCTCTCTGTTAAAGTCTACAAATGTTATTAGATGGAAGAGTGAAATGAAGCTTCGTGTAAATGACTGGGACTGTAGAAGCAGAGACTGCTCTGTGCACAGACTCAGCACAACGTGGGGGTTGAGAGGGACGGCAGTGGTGTAACAGGCACCAAACTGCAGTGCAGACGTGTGCCAGCTGCAGGAAGACTGCAATCCCACCCAGTGCTCTGCCTCTTTGTTACCTGGCATAACAATTATCTGTACCTGCTAGAGGCTTAATTCTCAGAGGAGGCAGTGTAGTGCTCCTAACAGCTTTGGGAGGAGGCGGTCAGAGCATCTGCTGGTGGTGGTGGTGAAAGAGGGTCAGGAAAGAAGCACAGACTTGGCAGCTGCAGGCAGCTTTTGGCAACACAGGCACCTGTGAGCACTTAGAGCAAGGGAGACCACAGAACTTGGGGGCACTGGAGTGCTGCTGAAAGCCTGGGGTCAGGGAAGCAGGCTGGGTGTGACCTAATTTCCCCAGAGCCAGTGCCAATCTGGATCCATTTTGACATCAGATATCAGGGAAAGATAAGGATTGGGGAAAACAGGTAGGCAGAATAGATATTTATTTTGGGAAAAATAACTCACAACAGAGACAGATGAACACCAGCAGTTTCCAGTCCCAAGGATGCCTCTGGATGCTCCAGATCCCAGACCTAGTTCCACCAAGTCATCTCTGTATCTGTATCCACCCCCCACAGAGCAACAGGTGTGGGCAGGTGGATATCTCACCACAGGAAAAGAGTTTGCTCAGATGTCCATGGAAAGTAATCACAGCTATGCTTCAGAAGATATTCTTTTCTTTTTCTCCTCTTTTTTTCTTTTTCTTTTCTTTCTTTCTGTATTTTTTTTAATGTGTGAATCTCTAAAAAAAGGGATGAGATGACTCCTTATGAGTTAATTGTCAGGAAGGCTTCAAAAGCAACACAGCCAATTGCAATAGATCTGGAATACCCACCATACATAAAATGAAAAAAATCTACTGCTGTGTTTACCACACACTTTGGTTGATTTTCAATGTCATGCAAACAAACTGACCATGAAACTCTCCATCTCTCCATACTGGCCTGCTTTCAGACTTAGGTGTGATAGTGACCACTGGTAGCATAAAACCAACAGTGATTTCCGTCAATCCTGGACCTTTGATGCTACAACATGAATTTCTAGGCAACTTAGGCCAACTAGTGCTGTAGTGTCATGACAGCTGTGTGGATAACTAAGCATATTCATATTGGATGTGACACATGTGTCACAGGAAGGATTCAATGCCTGGTACTGCAAACCCTATACTGCGAATAGCTTATGTCTGTGTAAGTCCAGTTGCAGAGAGTGAGGAGCGATGAGAAAAGGGGTCAGGAGCAAGCTACAGAAACCCACAGAATGAGCTGACCTAAACAAGGGAAGCTCATGGACCCCAGACTCAGAGCTAAGAAAAAAGGATTGGACTGACTCAGACCCCCTGAACGCGTGTCTCAGTAGGAAAGAATGGGCAGTCTAAGGGACCAATGACATGGAACCAGGATGTCTCCCTGGTACAGGAAAGGATTTTGGCTGCCCATTCCTGTTACTCTGTGGGGATTGGATACTCTCTTTGCTTAGAGGCAGGAGGCCGGGCCTTGTCCCTACTCTAAATGCCTGGACAGCATCACCCTCCTTGTAGAGTTGCGGGGTGATGGGATGGGGTAGGGCATTGGGGTACATGGTAGGAAGAAACAGACTTGGATCTATATGTAAAATAAGAAGAAATACTAACAGAAAGAAACTTTTTAAATACTGAGTAGATATATGGCTTTTGAGATGACACAGTGCTAAGAGCAGTTGCTGTTCTGGCAGAAGACCTGGGTTCTGTTTCCAGAATCAACATGGAAACTTGTGACTGCTTATAAGTCCATTTCATGTACTCTGGTGCATCTCTGGCCTCTATATACAGGAGACACACATTCAGTGCACACACAATTATGCTTGCAAAACATGCACAAACATATTATAAAAATGAGCCATTTTGTTTTATACTAATTGTGCACCAGATTTGCAGGATCATCATTACCTTTGGGAGCATTATATTTTCTGAGCTTTCTCACAAACTTGTCTCTTTGTGTAAATTGTCTTTGTCTATATCCCCCTACCCTATACTCTGCCATCACTTTAGTCTCACATTTGTCTTCCTACTTGAGTTTTCCCCTTACCTTTTTAGGACACTATTACATTTTTATTAAACTTTGGGGAATCCTGTCCTCTGCCCTGTGTTTAATTATGTATTTTGCTTTTATGTCTTTTCAGATTGAAACACACATTTGAAGAGCATCAGTGTTAACATGAACACCTAAGGAAAAAAAAACAGATATTTGTAGTTCGCATCAGGGTTACCTCACTCAGGACTATTTTATCTAGCTCCATTCATTTACCAGCAGATTCATAATTCTATTGTTCTGAACAGCTGTATAGTATTCCATTATCTAAAAGTACGACTTGTCAATATCTGTTCATAAATCATTGATATATATGCTGTTTCCCGTAGTGAAAGTTATTAATAGAACCAAGACCATGGTTAGGCAAATGTCTGTCATAGGCTGCAGTATTCACTGGGTCCATGTCCAAGAGAGGTGAGACTAGATCCATGGTCAGCTTCCTGAGGAACCCGCATACTGATTTCTGCAGTGCTCAGAGCAGTTTTCTCTCCCATGGGAACGGAGTGAGTGTTTCCTTCCAGCACTAGCTGTCATTGCTTTATTGCTCTTGTCCATTTTTAAAGGTGTTACAAAGAATTCCAAAGTATCATAATTTTCATTTCTGTGAGAACTAAGGGTGTTAACATTTCTTTGTTTCTCAGCCATTTGGATTTCATTTTTTAGAAAGATCTGCTTAAATTCCATATGTAAGTGAGTTCATATCATGTTTTTCTTTTTGTGACTGGGTTACCTAACACAGGATGGTTTCCTGTTATATCCAGATTCCATTATGTTTTTGTTGTTGTTGTTTTGTTTTGTTTTGAGTAGTAAAACATTGTGTAAATGTATCACATTTTCTTTATCCATTCTCTTGTTGAGGGGCATCTAGATTGCTTACAGGATCTGGCTATTACAGAGCAACAGGTGTGGGCAGGTGGATATCTCACCACAGGAAAAGAGTTTGCTCAGAGGTCCATGGAAAGTAATCACAGCTCTGCTTCAGAAGATATTCTTTTCTTTTTCTCCTCTTTTTTTCTTTTTCTTTTCTTTCTTTCTGTTTTTTTTTTAATGTGTGAATCTCTAAAAAGAGGGATGAGATAACTCCTTATGAGTTAATTGTCAGGAAGGCTTCAAAAGCAACACAGCCAATTGCACTAGATCTGGAATACCCACCATACATAAAATGAAAAAAATGTACTGCTGTGTTTACCACACACTTTGGTTGATTTTCAATGTCATGCAAACAAACTGACCATGAAACTCTCCATCTCTCCATACTGGCCTGCTTTCAGACTTAGGTTTGATAGTGACCACTGGTAGCATAAAACCAACAGTGATTTCCATCAGTCCTGGACCTTTGATGCTACAACATGAATTTCTAGGCAACTTAGGCCAACTAGTGCTGTAGTGTCATGATAGCTGTGTGGATAACTAAGCACATTCATATTGGATGTGACACATGTTTCACAGGAAGGATTCAATGCCTGGTACTGCAAACCCTATACTGCGAATAGCTTATGTCTGTGTAAGTCCAGTTGCAGAGAGTGAGGAGTGATGAGAAAAGGGGTCAGGAGCAAGCTACAGAAATCCACAGAATGAGCTGACCTAAACAAGGGAAGCTCGTGGACCCCAGACTCAGAGCTAAGAAAAAAGGATTGGGACTCGGAGTTCCTGCAGGCAAGATCCTTGACACCCAAATTCGGGCCCCTGCCAAAGAACGAGGTCTCAGCTGGAGAGTGCCAGTTTCCAGTGAGATCCCACTACCCTGCAAAACCTTCTCAAGTTCCAGCCCAGCCCTCGTCCTCTTCTGCCGGCTATTGGCCAGAGAGAAACCTCCTAGAGAGCTTGGACCACACAGAACTACAGACATTGAATCTTTGATCCACATAAGCCCATCGGGGAAGGACCATAGAGAGAGGGAAGAGACACCACCAACACTTACTGGAAGAAACTATGGGAAGAAGGCAATACAAGAGAACACCTAATAACAGAAAGACAAACATGACACCACCAGAATCTAGGGAATCTACACCAACTAGAATGGAACACAACAACAAAGCAGAGGAAGCAGAAGGGTACGACTTAAAAATCACCATCATAAAAATGATAGAGGCCCTCAAAGAAGATATGAGAAAATCCCTTAAAGAAATGGAGGAAAAAACAAACAAAAAAAGTGGAAGAAATGAACACATTCCTTAAGGAAAGTACAGAAAGCCAAGAAAAAACAATTAACCAGGTGAGGGAAACGGTTCAAGATTTGAAAACCGAAATTGAGAAAATAAAGGCAACACAAATGGACGGAAAGCTGGAAATTGAAAAGCTGGACAAAAAATCGGAAACCATGGACACAAGCATAACCAATAGAATTCAAGAGATGGAAGAGAGAATCTCAGGCGCAGAAGATAAACTAGAAGAAATAGATTCATCGACCAAAGAAAACCATAAATCCAACAAATCCTTAACACACAACATCCAGGAAATGTGGGACACCATGAAAAGGCCAAACCTAAGAATAATAGGCATAGACGAAGGTGAGGAAGCCCAGCTCAAAGGTGGTGAAAACATATTCAACAAAATCATCGAGGAAAACTTTCCAAATCTGAAGAAGGACATGCCCATGAAAGTACAAGAAGCATACCCAACCCCAAATAGGCTGGACCAAAGAAAAAAGACCCCTCGACATATAATAATCAAAACACCTAGCATACAGAATAAAGAAAGAATATTAAGAGCAGCGAAGGAAAAAGGACAGGTAACATATAAAGGCAGACCTATCAAAATTACACCTGACTTCTCCATGGAAACCCTCAAGGCCAGAAGGTCCTGGATAGATGTTCTAAAAGTATTAAGAGAACACGGATGCCAGCCTAGGCTACTATATCCAGCAAAACTCTCAGTCAATATAGATGGAGAGAACAAGATATTCAATGACAAAACCAGATTTTCCCAATATGTATCTACAAATCCAGCCCTACAGAAAGTATTGGAAGGAAAATTCCAACCCAAGGAAGGTAACTACGCCCACAAAAATGTAGGCAACAGATAATCCAACTACACCAGAAACCTAGGGTGAAGCAGAACAAATATATTCACAATACCACTGCCAACAACAAACCTAAACCAAACAAGCATCAACAATCAATGGACCTTACTCACCCTCAACATTAATGGTCTTAACTCACCTATAAAAAGACACAGGCTAACAGAATGGATACTAAGACAGAATCCATCCTTCTGCTGCATACAAGAAACACATCTTAGCTCCAAAGATAGACATTACCTCAGGGTAAAGGGTTGGGAAAAGATTTTCCAATCAAATGGAAATAAGAAGCAAGCAGGCGTAGCTATCCTAATATCTAACAAGCTAGACTTCAAACCAAAACTAGTCAAAAGAGATGAAGACGGTCATTTCATATTCATCTCAGGAGAAATCCATCAACACAAAGTCTCAATTCTGAACATCTATGCCCCTAATACAAAGTCACCCACATTCGTAAAAGAAACACTACTAAAACTCAAAGCTCATATAAAACCTCACACACTTATAGTAGGAGACTTCAATACACTACTCTCAACACTAGACAGGACCACAAATCAGAAACTCAACAAAGAAACAAAAGAATTAACAGAAGTTATGTCTCAACTGGGGCTAACAGACATCTATAGAACATTCCATCCAAAGACAAAAGAATATACCTTCTTCTCTGCTCCACATGGAACCTTCTCTAAAATCGACCACATACTAGGAGACATAACAAACCTCAACAGATACAAGAGAATAGGAATAGTCCCCTGTATCTTATCGGACCACCATGCTTTAAAATTGGAATTCAACAACAACACAAATAGCAGAAAACCTGCAAACTCATGGAAACTTAACAATGTGCAATTGCACCACTCCTGGGTCAAAGAAGAAATAAAGAAAGAAATTAAAGACTTTCTAATATTCAACGAGAATGAGGATACAACATACCCGAACTTATGGGACACCTTGAAAGCAGTGCTACCAGGGAAGTTCATTGCACTAAGTGCCCATATGAAGAAAACAGAGGACAGTCACATAAATGAATTAACAGCCCAACTGAAAACCTTAGAACAGAGAGAAGCGAATTCACCCCGCAGGAGCAGAGGCCAGGAAATAATCACCTTGAGGGCTGAAATCAACGAAATAGAAACCAGGAAAACAATACAAAAAATCAATGCAACAAAGAGTTGGTTTTTTGAGAAAATCAACGAGATAGATAAACCTTTATCCAAATTAACGAAAAAGCAGAGACAGAACATGCAAATTAACAAAATCAGAAACGAAATGGGGAACATAACAACAGACACAGAGGAAATCCAGTCAATTTTCAGGTCATACTTCGAAAATCTGTATTCCACAAAAATTGAAAATTCAAAGGAAATGGACAAGTTTCTGGATAACTATCACTTACCAAAATTAAATCAAGAACAGACAAACAACTTAAATAGACCTATAACCCGAAATGAAATAGAAGCAGTCATCGAAAGCCTTCCAACGAAAAAAAGTCCAGGGTCAGATGGATTCAGTGCAGAATTCTACCAGACATTCAAGGAAGAACTAATACCACTACTCCTCAAACTGTTCCGTAAGATAGAAACAGAAGGTTTATTGCCAAACTCTTTTTATGAGGCCACAATAACTTTGGTACCCAAACCTCACAAAGACACAACTAAGAAAGAAAACTACAGACCAATATCCCTGATGAACATCGATGCAAAAATACTCAATAAAATAATGGCAAACCGAATTCAAAAATACATCAGAGAAATCATCCACCATGATCAAGTAGGCTTCATACCTGGATTGCAGGGATGGTTTAACATACGAAAATCTATCAACGTGATCCACCATATAAACAAACTGAAAAAGAAAAACCATATGATTATCTCCCTAGATGCGGAAAAAGCCTTCGATAAAATTCAACACCCTTTCATGATAAAGGTATTAGAAAGGTCAGGGATAACAGGAACATACCTAAACATAATAAGAGCAATATACAGCAAACCAACTGCCAACATCAAACTGAATGGAGAGAAACTTAAGCCAATTCCTCTAAAATCAGGAACAAGACAAGGCTGTCCTCTCTCTCCACATCTCTTCAATATCGTACTAGAAGTTCTAGCTAATGCTATAAGACAACAAAAGGAGATCAAGGGCATCCAAATTGGAAAGGAAGAAGTCAAACTGTCTCTATTTGCAGATGATATGATAGTTTACATAAGCGACCCAATAAGCTCTACCAGGGAACTCCTACAGCTGATAAACACCTTCAGCAAACTAGCAGGATACAAGATAAACTCAAAAAAATCAGTAGCCCTATTTTTTTCAGAAGACAAAGAGGCAGAGAAAGAAATCAGAGAAACATCACCCTTTACAATAGCCACAAGCAACATAAAGTATCTTGGTGTAACGCTTACCAAACAAGTAAAAGATCTATATAATAAGAACTTTGTGACTCTAAAGAAAGAAATTAAAGAAGATACCAGAAAATGGAAAGACCTCCCATGCTCTTGGTTAGGTAGGATAAACATAGTAAAAATGGCAATCTTACCAAAAGCAATCTACAGATTCAATGCAATCCCCATTAAAATCCCACCACAATTCTTCACCGACCTTGAAAGGATAATAATCAACTTTATATGGAAAAACAAAAGACCCAGGATAGCCAAAACAACCCTATACAATAAAAGAACTTCAGGAGGCATCACCATTCCTGACTTTAAGCTCTACTACAGAGCTATAGTTCTGAAAACAGCCTGGTATTGGCATAAAAATAGACAGGTAGACCAATGGAATCGAATTGAAAATTCTGACATTAATCCACGCACCTATGAACACCTGATTTTCGACAAAACAGCTAAAATTATACAATGGGGCAAAGACAGCATCTTCAACAAATGGTGCTGGCACAATTGGATGAGGGTGTATAGAAGACTGCAGATAGACACATGTCTGTCACCATGCACAAAACTCAAGTCCAAATGGATCAAAGACTTCAACATCAATCCAGCCACATTGAACCTCTTAGAAGAGAAAGTAGGAGGTACCCTTGAACAAATTGGTATAGGAGACCACTTCTTGAACATAACTCCAGGGGCACAGACACTGAAAGAAACAATTAATAAATGGGACCTCTTCAAACTTAGAAGCTTCTGTAAGGCAAAGGACACAGTTGACAAGACCAAACGGCAGCCCACTGACTGGGAAAAGATTTTCACTAATCCTATATCCGACAAAGGGCTGATCTCCAAAATATACAAAGAACTCAAGAAACTAGTCAACAAAACACCAAATAACCCTATTAAAAAATGGGGTACAGAACTGAAGAAAGAATTCTCAATGGAGGAAATCAAAAAGACTGAAAGACACTTAAGAAAATGCTCCACATCCTTAGCTATCAGGGAAATGCAAATCCAAACAACTTTGAGATACCATCTTAGCCCTGCCAGAATGGCTAAAATTAGAAACACCAGTGATGACTCATGCTGGAGAGGATGTGGAGAAAGTGGAACACTCCTCCATTGCTGGTGGGAGTGCAAACTCATACAGCCATTTTGGAGATCATTATGGCGGTTCCTCAGGAAAATGGGAATTAGTTTACCACAGGACCCGACAATCCCCCTCTTAGGCATATACCCAAGGGTTCACATCAATGCAACAAAGACATCTGTTCAACTATGTTCATACCAGCACTATTTGTAATAGCAAGAACCTGGAAGCAACCTAGATGCCCTTCAATTAAGAATGGTTAATGAAGATGTGGCACATCTACACAATGCAGAAAAAAATAATGGTATCTTGAAATTCGCAGGCAAGTGGATGGCACTTGAAGAAACCATCCTGAATGAGGTAACCCAGTTACAAAAAGAGGAACACAATGTGTACTCACTCATATATGGATTTTAGAACTAGATCAAATGATCACCAGCCTATAATTCACATCACCAGAGGAACTAGGATACAAGTTGTATTCTAAGAGATTCATATAAAGTCCCTCATAGAACTGGGAAGGGACAAGTCCCCCCAGACCTCAGGTAAAGTGGGGGAGGACAGCTAATGGAGAGAGAAGTAGGAGAAAATGAGAGGGAGGAGAGGAAGGCATGTGCGACCAGGAGGATTGAGCCTGGTTAGGAATGGAAAATAGGAAAGAGAGAGAGAGGGAGAGAGACAGAGACAGAGACAGAGACAGAGAGAGAGAACATAAAAGAGGGAGCCAATATTGGTTTGAAGATAAAGTTGAACACAAAGAAAGGTCGAGGGAACTACAAGACTGCTCCCAACTAACAATCACAGCTTCCGTGGAAAGGCTATCATAAATGCCCTTCCCGGAGAGTGAGATCAACAACTAACTTCTCCATGGAGTCCTCAACTAATGCCTGTTGAAAACAGGAGCAAACACCCATACATAAACACTGAGTCGAACTAGAACCCAGAAGCAGATGGAGAGGACAAGACCATGCGGTAGAAGTACATAGAGACAGCTTACCTGAACAAGGAGGAGCTAAGGGCCACTAGACTGATAGCTGGGAAGCCAACAGGGGACTGACTCGGACCCCCCTGAATATGGGTCTCAGCCAGAAGGTCTGAGCAGTCTAAGAGACCTCAGACAGTGGAGCCAGGATGTATCCCTGGTGCACAAAAGGACTTTGCAAACATATCCCCCATGGAGGGATAACTGCCTTATTCTAGAGATAGGAGAGAAGCCCTAGTCCCTACTTCACAGGAAATGTCAGATCTACATGACCCCAACTGGATGGCATTCCCCTACATATGGTATTGTGGTGGGGGGTTGGGTGGGAGGGTGTTTAGAGTGCATGGGAGAGGGTAGAGAGGGCAAAAGGGAGGGAAGGAGGGAGGGAGGGCTGGAGGAGAGTGAGGGAGGGAGGGAGGGAGAGGGAACTGGGATCGACATGTAAAATATTAAATTAAAAGACAAAAAAAAAAAAAAAAAAAACGCTTTGACTCCAAAATTTAAGTTGAAGAACAAGTTACTGGGGAAAAGTATTTCTATTTTGGTTTCCACAGAAAATGAAAAGATGTGGATTCCTTCAGACTAATGTGGTTTGATCACACCAGACCGCCTGAAACAGAGTACAAGCTGATCCTACATTCCAAACAGCTGGACAAAACAGCCCTATAGACTACAGCTAGGATATCTGAATCTTCTTCGAATCCCCCAAGACAGCGCCCCTTACCAGCAGGAAGTAGTTTGGAAAGAACAACGCCCAAATTCCCAAATATTGTGTATAAATGTTTGTTTTCATTTAATTGGACTTTGTTATATAAAATTAAATAAAAATAAATAAATAAATAAATAAATAAATAAATAAACGACGCCCAAATTCCCCCCCCAAAAAAAAAAAAAAAAGGATTGGACTGACTCAGACCCCCTGAATGCGTGTCTCAGTAGGAAAGAATGGGCAGTCTAAGGGACCAATGACATGGAACCAGGATGTCTCCCTGGTACAGGAAAGGATTTTGGCTGCCCATTCCTGTTACTCTGTGGGGACTGGATACTCTCTTTGCTTAGAGGCAGGAGGCCGGGCCTAGACCCTACTCTAAATGCCTGGACAGCATCACCCTCCTTGTAGAGTTGCGTGGTGATGGGATGGGGTAGGGCATTGGGGTACATGGTAGGAAGAAACAGACTTGGATCTATATGTAAAATAAGAAGAAATACTAACAGAAAGAAACTTTTTAAATACTGAGTAGATATATGGCTTTTGAGATGACACAGTGCTAAGAGCAGTTGCTGTTCTGGCAGAAGACCTGGGTTCTGTTTCCAGAATCAACATGGAAACTTGTGACTGCTTATAAGTCCATTTCATGTACTCTGGTGCATCTCTGGCCTCTATATACAGGAGACACACATTCAGTGCACACACAATTATGCTTGCAAAACATGCACAAACATATTATAAAAATGAGCCATTTTGTTTTATACTAGTTGTGCACCAGATTTGCAGGATCATCATTACCTTTGGGAGCATTATATTTTCTGAGCTTTCTCACAAACTTGTCTCTTTGTGTAATTTGTCTTTGTCTATATCCCCCCGCCATTTACTCTGCCATCACTTTAGTCTCACATTTGTCTTCCTATTTGAGTTTTCCCCTTACGTTTTTTGGACACTATTACATTTTTATTAAACTTTGGGGAATCCTGTCCTCTGCCCTGTGTTTTATTATATACTTTGCTTCTATGTCTTTTCAGATTGAAACACACATTTGAAGAGCATCAGTGTTAACATGAACACCTAAGAAAAAAAAAAACGGATATTTGTAGTTCGCATCAGGGTTACCTCACTCAGGATTATTTTATCCAGCTCCATTCCTTTACCAGCAGATTCATAATTCTATTGTTCTGAACAGCTGTATAGTATTCCATTATCTAAAAGTATGACTTATCAATATCTGTTCATAAATCATTGATATATACGCTGTTTCCCGTAGTGAATGTTATTAATAGAACCAAGACCATGGTTAGGCAAATGTCTGTCATAGGCTGAAGTATTCAGTGGGTCCATGTCCACGAGAGGTGAGACTGGATCCATGGTCAGCTTCCTGAGGAACCCGCACACTGATTTCTGCAGTGCTCAGAGCAGTTTTCTCTCCCATGGGAACGGAGTGAGTGTTTCCTTCCAGCACTAGCTGTCATTGCTTTATTGCTCTTGTCCATTTTTAAAGGTGTTACAAAGAATTCCAAAGTATCATAATTTTCATTTCTGTGAGAACTAAGGGTGTTAACATTTCTTTGTTTCTCAGCCATTTGGATTTCATTTTTTAAGAAAGATCTGCTTAAATTCCATATGTAAGTGAGTTCATATCATGTTTTTCTTTTTGTGACTGGGTTACCTAACACAGGATGGTTTCCTGTTATATCCAGATTCCATTATGTTTTTGTTGTTGTTGTTTTGTTTTGTTTTGAGTAGTAAAACATTGTGTAAATGTATCACATTTTCTTTATCCATTCTCTTGTTGAGGGGCATCTAGATTGCTTACAGGATCTGGCTATTACAACAATGATGCTATGAACTTAGTTGGACAGATTCCCTTTTGTATGAATGGGCATTCTTTGGGTATAGGTCTAAGAGTAGAATTGCTGGATCTTGTGGTAGACTGAATTCAGTTTTCCTGAGGAAATGAAATACTGATTTCCAAAGTGACTGTATGAGTTTGCACTCTGACCAGCAGTGGAGGAGTGCTTCCTTTCTCCACAACCTCTCTGGCATAAACTGTCTTTGTTGTTTTTTATTTTTAGGATTCAAGTTGGATAACAGGGAGGCCCCTAAGAGAGTTATACATGGTTCTCTGGAGAAGGGGAAAGGAACGAGATCTCCTGACCAAATTTGAAGCATGGAGGGGAGAGGGAGTAAGGAGAAAGGGAAGGTTAGAGAAGAACATGAGGGAGGAGGTTGATTGAGTCAGGGAAAGAACACAGGAGAGCAAGAAAAGAGATGCCATAGTAGAGAGAGTCATTATAAGTTAAAACAAAGGTCTGGCACTAGGTCAATGTCCAGAGATCTACAAGGATGGCCCCAAGTAAGAATCTAAGCAATAGGGGAGAGGCTACCTTAAGTGCCCTTCAGTGATAATGACATTGATGACTAACTTATATGCCATCCTGTGTCCTTCATCCAGTAGCTGATGGAAACAAGTAGACATGCACAGCAAAACACTGAGCTGAACTCCTGGATTCCAGTTGCAGAGAGGAAAGAGTGATTAACAAAGTAGTCAAGACCATGCTGGAAAAATGCACAGAGACCAATCACCTAAAGAAGCGGGCGCTTATGGACCCCAGAATGATATCTGGGAAACCAGGGTAGGACTGAGCCAGACCCACTGGAGGTGGGTGTCAGTTAGGAGGCCTGAGAAATCTATGGGTCCTCTGGTAGTGGATCAGTATTTATTCTTAGTATACCAATTTTGTGGGGGTGGGAGCACGTTTTACATAGAGGGACACTCTCTCAGCCTAGACACATGGCAGAGGGCCTATGCCCCATTCCAAATTATATGACAGACTTTAAATAACCCCTCCTGGAAGGCTTCATCCTCCCTGGGGACCAGAAACGTGATGGGATATAGGTTTGGAGGGCAGGGAAGGAGGGGAGGGAGAAGGACCTGGGATTGACATATTAAAAAAAGCTTGATTATAATGTAAATTTAAAAAGAAATACCTACTTAGTTTGTGCCCCATTTTTAAATATTACTTTATTGATTTTTAATTTAATTTTGCATTCCCAACACAGTTCTGCCTACTGGCTCCCATTCCTCCTCATCTGCCCTATCCAATCCCCAATTCACTCCTCCCTAACAGTGAGGTCTCACATGAGGAGTCAACACATTCTGACACATTATTCTGTGCCATAACCAAGACCCCTACTCTACTCCCTCTGCATTAAGTCTGAGCATGGCATCACAACCATAGTCAATGGTTTCTAATGTACTAGCTCATTGTGCCACATTTTTTAACTGGATAATTTGTTTCATTATTTTTCTATACTCTTCTTTGTTGAGATGTTATTATCAGAGGTATAATTGTC
The DNA here is from genome assembly GCF_943737965.1 of Phodopus roborovskii. Lineage (NCBI taxonomy): Eukaryota > Metazoa > Chordata > Mammalia > Rodentia > Cricetidae > Phodopus > Phodopus roborovskii. Next base: position 84,469 of record NW_026125923.1, on the reverse strand, counting down.
AAGGATGTCTGTATATTGTAAGTTGCTTGAAGGATGCTGTCCTTTGCTATAGAGAAGACATTGTGGTTCATGAGCTTTCATTTATTTGCTGTTTGTCAAAGACCTTCATTGTGCAAATGAATTCAAATCTGGTCCATAGGTCCCCCCTCTAATCCTGATTATCTGGTGTTATGGTAAAGTCGGTGTTCCATCCAGAGTTGAGTTTTGAACAGATAGACAGATATAGATGTTTTTAGTCTTCTACAGGCAACAATCCAATTTGATGGGCACCAAAGAAATCAGGTCTTCCTTTTTGTGTGGAACAATATCAGGCTCTTCGATTCTATTCTCTCTTGATCAACATGCATGTTTTTACTCCAGTGACATGCTGGTTTATAGCTCTATACTACATCTTTAAAACTGGGTTTGTGATACCCTCACAATATTTATATTTTTTAATTACGCAGAATAATTTTCACTCTACTGGGGATACACGGATCTCCCTGGGAAGGGAAAAATAGAATAGATTACAGGTCAATTGGGAATAGGTTGTGATTGGAATGGGAGGGATCATGTGGGGGAGGGTCAGGTAGAGGGAGAGAGTGCTGGGTGAGATGACTGGAAATGGGGTTGGCATTTGAGAAGTGATGTGAAAACTAAGTGCAATGGAAACTTCCAGAGAGTGACCCTAATGAGTTCTTGTAGAAATGGAACACTCAGAGCATTATCTAGTCATCTATCTCTAAACTAGCTAGGCAATAAAGGTGGGTCTATGACACCAACCCAGCCACAAAACCTTCAACCCACAATCTGGCCAGGCTGCAGGTTGTGTTGGGGCAATGGTGGCTCCGAGCTTGTGGGAGTGACCAACCAATGACTGGTGTAACTTCAGACCTCAGGCAGGGATCCCATGCCTGACTGATGAGAGTTATCATCCTGTAAATATGTTTCTCTCATTGGTTAATGAGTAGAGCACTGTTGGCCAATATGTCGTGAAGATATGTGGAACTAGGAGACAGGAAGGAGGGAGGAAGTAGTAGGGAGGGGTTCCAAGATGGAGGAAGGAGAGCAGAACGCCATCCCCTCTCTCTGGTAAGAGAAGACCATGTGGAATTACTTAGATTAATAGAAATAGGTTACTTTTTTAAGACAGAGCTAGCTGATAAGAAACAAATAATAAGCCAACAGCATTATATCTAATACAGGGTCTCTCTGTGTTATTTGGGGCTGGTGCAGCCTTGAACCCAGGCTGGTGGAAAAAACATACTCATACCACCTGACACAGCCTGAATGTACAGCAACAGGTGCTCGATCCTACAGAGACCTTAGGTTGAAGCAAAGACGACTGGCAAAAAAAGAGAAAAAGTCATTGAATTGGTTTCTAATGATAGTCTGCTATGCTCATATATCATTGCCTATCCCTATTCACTAGACAGGCTTCCTCCAGCAGCTTACAAGAACAGATGCAGTGACTCACAGAAAACATTAGTCCATGCCCAGCAGACTCACACAGAAGAGAGGGAGGAAGGAATGTAGGAGCTATGGATATCCAGTACTTCAGCAAAACAAGGACCACAGAATAAACTAAGCAGGGCTCATAGTAGTTCAGAGGCTCAAGTGGCCACCCTGGAGTGTGTACAGATCTGTGCTAGGTCTTTACAGAAATGTTGTGGCTGTTTAGTTTGAGGTTTTGTGAGACTCCTAAATAGTGGGAGTGAGGCTGTCTCTGGCTCTTTTGCGTACTCTTTTGATCCTTTTCCTCCTATTAGGGTGCCTCAACTGCCTTGAAATGAGAGTCTCTACATAGTCTTTTTATATGCTGTTATGCAGTGCTAGGTTTATATACCTGGGAGACTTGCTTTATTTAAAAAGACAACTGAGGAGCAGGGATCTGAGGGATGGTGGAAGGAATTGCATAAATTTGTAAATTACTTTTGTAGGATGCCCATTTTCACGATATTAATTCTTGTGGTCAACTAGCATGGGAGATATTTCCAATCTGTGGTGCCTTGACCTATTTGTCTATTCAAGAACTTAACATATTGTATTACACAAGTATTTGAATTGCTCGGCCAGAATTATACCAAGACATTTTGTTTTGAAAACTATAGTGAAAGTTGTTGTTTTCCTTATTGTATTTTCATTTTTTGCAGTTTTTAAATTTCTGTGAAGAATGGCTACTGGATTTTGTGTTACTTTTGTATCCTTCTCTTGTGTTGAAGATGTTTTTCAGTTGTAGATTTTTTTTTTCTGGTAGAGTCATTGGGGATTTTGTATATAAAAATCTTATCACTTGAAAATAAGGAGACGTTGACTAATTCCTCTATTACTTGTATTCCCTTGATCTGGTTCATCTATTTGAATGATCTAGCTTAGATTTCATTTACAATATACAGTAAATACAGAGAGAGTGGCCATTCAATAATACCCTTAAAGAGGTTATTCACAAATGACACATGGAGAACTCGAAAATAGTTTATTTTAATGATGGAAATTTTAAAAATTGAAAGTAATAAAAAATAGAATCGTCAATGAAAACACAAAGTGAATATAAACTGGAATTAAAAATAGTAGATATTAAACAAAAATTTCATAGTCAAGCCTTATCAACCTCAGAAAATATGAGAGAATTTCCAGTCTGGATGTCAAGGAAGAAGGTATCAATGACTTCATCAAAGAAGAAGAATTATTCAGGGACAAACACAGTATGGAAAGTCTAAACATTTGAATAATTTGTAGAAAGGAGAAGAAATACAGGTCACAGATATAGAGCACATCGTTGTACACAAATTCAGGGAAGAAAAGTACACTAATCGTCCCCACACCCCGAACTCCCTGGGTTGGCTCCTGATCCCGCTGCTCCTGTGTCCTGTCCCCATTGAGAGCACCCTTGGTGCTCTGATACACCCCCACCCATCCCCACTGCAAGCCTGCCCCCCTACCCTGTGCCCTACCCTGTCACAAGCAACATAAAGTATCTTGGTTAAACGCTTACCAAGCAAGTAAAAGACCTATATAATAAGAACATTGTGGCTCTAAAGAAAAAAATTAAAGAAGATACCAGGAAATGGAAAGACCTCCTATGCTCTTGAATAGGTAGGATAAACATAGTAAAAATGGCAATCCTGCCAAAAACAATCTACAGATTCAATGCAATTCCCATTAAAATTCCACCACAATTCTTCACTGAAAATCCTGATATTAACCCACACACCTATGAACACCTGATTTTCGACAAAACAGCTAAAATTATACAATTGGACAAGGACAGCATCTTCAACAAACAGTGCTGGCACAATTGGATGATGGTGTGTAGAAGACTGCAGATAGACCCATGTGTGTCGCCATGCACAAAACTCAAGTCCAAGTGGAACAAATACCTCAACATCAATCCAGCCACACTGAACCTCTTAGAAGAGAAAGTAGGAGATACCCTTCAACAAATTGGTATAGGAGACCGCTTCCTGAACATAACTCCAGGGGTACAGACATTGAGAGCAACAATTAATAAATGGGACCTCTTCAAACTTAGAAGCTTGTGTAAAGCAAAGGACACAATGGACAAGGCCAAACGGCAGCCCACAGACTGCGAAAAGATTTTCACCAATCCTATAGCCGACAAAGGGCTCATCTCCAAAATATACAAAGCACTCATGAAACTAGTGAACAAAACACCAAATAACCATATTAAATATGGGATACAGAACTGAACAAAGAATTCTCAATAGAGGAAATCAAAAAGGCTGAAAGGCACTTAAGAAAGTGTTCCACATCCTTAGCTATCAGGGAAATGCAAATCCAAACAACTTTGAGATACCATTTCATTCCTGCCAGAATGGCTAAAATTAGAAACACCAATGATGACTCATGCTGGAGAGGATGTGGAGAAAGGGGAACACTCCTCCACTTCTGGTGGGAGTGCAAACTCATACAGCCATTTTGGAGATCAGTATGGCAGTTCCTCAGGAAAATGGGAATTAGTTTACCACAGGACCCAGCAATCCCCCTCTTAGGCACATACCAAAATGATCCACATCCATACAAAAAAGATATCTGTTCAAATATGTTCATAGCAGCACTATTTGTAATAGCAAGAACCTGGAAGCAACCTAGATGCCCTCAATTGAAGAATGGATAATGAAGATGTAGCACATCTACACAATGGAATACTACTCTGCAGAAAAAAATAACGGTATCTTGAAATTTGCAGGCAAGTGGATGGCACTTGAAGAAACCATCCTGAATGAGGTAATCCAGTCACAGAAAGAGGAACATAGTATGTATGTACTCACTCATATATAGATTTTAGACCTAGAAACAAAGAATCACCAGCCTATAATTCACACCACCAGAAGATCTAGGATACAAGGTGTATCCTAAGAGATTCATGTAAAGTCCCTCACAGAACCGGGAAGGGACAAGTCCCCCAGAGCTCAGGGAAGTGGGGGGGGCAGCGAATGGAGATAGAAGTAGGAAAAAAGTAGGGGGAGGAAAGGAAAACACCTGTGACTAGGAACATTGAGCCCGGTTAGGAATAGAAGACAGGGGAGAGAGAGAGAGAGAGAGAGAGAGAGAGAGAGAGAGAGAGAGAGAGAGAGAGAGAGAACATAAAAGAGGGAGCCAATATTGGTTTGAAGATAAAATTGAACAAAAAGAAAGGTCTAGAGAACTACAAGACTATTGCCAACTAACAATATCAGCATCCGTGGAAAGGCTACCATAAATGCCCTTCTTGGATAGTGAGATCAATAACTAACTTATCCATTGAGCCCTCATCTAATACCTGTTGGAAACTGGTGCAAACACCCATACATAAACACTGAGTCGAATTAGAACCCAGATGCACATGGAGAGAACAACACCAGGCGGCAGAAAGACATAGAGGCAGCTTACCTAAACAAGGAGGAGTTAACTGGCCACCAGACTGATAGCTGGGAAGCCAGCATGGGACTGACTCAGGCCCCCCTGAATATGGGTCTCAGCCAGAAGGACTGAGCAGTCTAAGGAACCTCAGACAGTGAAGCCAGGATGTATCCCTGTTAGCACCTTGCTAACACATTCCCCATGGTGGGATTTTAACCTAGAGACAGGAGAGAAGCCCTAGTCCCTACTTCACATAATCTGTCAGATCTACATGACCCCAACTGGATGGCATTCCCCTACATATGGAATTGTGGTGGGAGGATGGGAGGGGAGGGTGGTTAGGGTGCATGTGAGAGGGCAGAGAGGGTAAAAGGGAAGGATGGAGGGAGGGAAGAAGGGAGGGAGGGAGGGAGGGAGGGAGAGGGAACTGGGATCAACATGTAAAATAATAAATTAAATAAAAAAAATTGCTCTGACTCCAAAATTTAAGTTCAAGGACAAGTTACTGGGGAAAAGGATTTCAATTTTTGTTTCTACAGAAAATGAAAAGCTGTGGAATCTTTCCAGACTAATGTGATTTGATCAAGCGAGACCACCTGAAACAGAGTACCAGGTGATCCTACATTCAAAACAGCTGGACAAAGCAGCCTTATAAACTACATCCAGGATTTCTGCATCTACTTAGACTCCCCGATGACAGCGCCCCTTACCCTCAGGAAGTAGTTTGGAAAGGACGCGCCAATTCCCATATATTGTCTATAAATGTTTGTTCTCATTTAAATGGACTTGGTTATATAACATAAATTAAAAAAAAAAGTACGTTAATCTACAGTAATCTATACCTATATTTTCCATTTGTGTTGATGTTGACTATAGACTTGTGAATATCATCTATTAGGTTGATAATTTCTCCCTTTTGTCTCTGGTTTTTCAAGGTTTTTATGATGAGTTGTTGGATTTTGCCAATGAACTTTCCTACCTCTAAGTAGATGTTCAAGTAGTGTTTCTTCTACTTTATTTATATGATGGATTATATTGAGCAGTTTGTGTGTGTTCACCCATCTTTTTGATGAAGCCTACTTGATAATGGTGGATAATCTTTTTGATATAATCTTGGGTTTGGTTTGCAAATAATTTATGTTCATAAGGGAAATTAGTCTATAATTCTCATTCTTTGTGGGGCTTTTGTGTATCAGGATAGTTATGGCCTTTTCAAAATATTATGCAATTTTGCTTCTGTTTCTAGTTTAAGAACAACCAGAGAGTATTTCCAATTCCCTCTTCTTTCAACTTTGAAGGTTTAGTACAGTCTATGGAAAATCCGTCCTGTCCTGGGCTTTTTTTAAATATATTTTTTATTTTTTTTTTTTTTCATACCGATTCCAGTGCCCTCTCCCTTCCTTCCTCCCTCCATCTTTCCCTCACTCCCACCCTCAAATGCATCTGAACACCCTCACTTCCCATGCCCCCCTACTCCACATGTAGGGTGATTTTCTCCAGGAGGGGTCATCTAAACCTGTCAAATCTTTTGGAGTAAGACTAGGAGTTCTCTCCTGTCTCTAGGTTAAGGGAGTATCCTTCAATGGGGGATGTGTCCACAAAGTCATTTTGTGCACCTGGAATAAATCCCGGTTACACTCTATGAGGACCCTTAGACAGCTCAGGCTTTCTAGCTGAGACACATGTTTAGGGGGTCTGAATCCGTCCCGTGCTGGATCCCCTGCTATCAGTCTGTGGGCCCATTAGCTCCTCCTTGTTCAGGTCAGCTGTCTCTATGTGTTTCTGCAACCTGGTCTAGTCCTCCCTCTCTGCATCTGGATTCTAGTTCAGCTCAGTGCTAAGTTGTGGTTGTTTGCTTCTGTTTCTATCAGGTATGTGATGAGGGCTCCATGATGGTGGATAAGTTAGTGGTTGATCTCATTATGAGAGAAGGGCATTTCTGGTAGACTTTCCACTGTTGCTCAAAGTGTTAGTTGGCATTAGTTTTATAGGTCTCTGGACATTACTTTAGGTTCAGGTTTCTCTTCAATCCTATAATGGCTCCCTCTTATATTCTCTATTCTCTCTCTCTCTCTCTCTCTCTCTCTCTCTCTCTCTCTCTCTCTCTCCCTCTTTCTCTCTCTCTCTGTCTCTCTCAAGAACCCTGGTAAAAGTGAAAACCTTCCTATACTTGGGAAGGTTCAAGAGAAAACAAAACTGAAAATGAATAATGTCCTTTAATTATTTTTTTGATGCAAACAAAAGTTTCTATTTACTGTTCAAGCTGGCCTGTTTGGATTTCACTCAGTAGTGGGTGAATGAGATGCCAACCAGCCATAAAGGGAAGCTCTTAAAGGGGAAGACTATGAGGCTGAAGGCTACACCTTCCAGACTTTCCATGGCTACTTAAGGTCATACAAAGTACAGAATGGAGCACTATCTATTCATTTCAAGCAAGATACATTTGAGAAAGATAAGACAGGGCATGAGGTTTCAGGTTTAGAGGCTCAGAGGATATGTCAGTTATCCCTTGGTGTGAAGGATCATTGCAACCATCAGGGAACATTCATGACCAGCAATTAGCAGACATAGGAATGTTTGACATAAGTGGTGGGCTCTCACCTGCTCTTCTCTGAAATTGGGCTCAGGTGCCAGCTATGGCACTCCTGATTTAAGGAGTTAAATTTTCCTTTACCATCAGAAGTTCCCTTTTTCTGTATAGCTTAGGGCACAAGTTCTTAAACTTTGATTAATTTAACTTTTGGCCCATCATTTCCCCCTTTCTTTTAGGTAACCCATTGTGGGGTTACTAAAAAAAGATTCTCGGGAATTTTCAGGTACAGGTTAGTAATTTTGTACCTATTGTTATGTTGTTCCCTATGTATTCACCTTTCCTTTTGACTAACATCTCAACCAGTGTAAAGGAGCCATTTATTCTTTCCTATGCTACTTCATGCTGAGTTTTGTGGTGTTGTTGCCTGGCTCATGAGAAGGCTAAAATGCTAGCCAAAGCAAAAAAAAAAAAAAAAATGGAAGTTAGTAAATGGAACATTTATCAGAGTCATTAGTTTGCAGAGTCTGTTGAAGATTCACATCTACTGGACTGGTTCACATCCACTGCAAGTACAGGTTTAGCAGTCTTTTGGAGCAGGCTATAGTCAGCAGCTGATGCTTGTCTTCCCGAAGTGGAAACCTGTGGAGACATGTTTAAACTGGAAAGAGAAGTTAAAACTTATATACTTAATTGGAACTCTTAGGTCCATAGTTTTAGTGATCAAGAAGGACAGGAGTCCCATCCTCAGGAACATACAGGTGAGATAACAAAAGCTTTACTTATCTAGAGTCCTTTAACCTGTGAGAAGAGGATCCAAGCTTTATGACTTTTGGTCCTCTGAAGCCTAAATGAACTTTATTATATAAAAGGACATAGAAGTTTTATATATATATATATTATCATTACCAATCTGTACTTAAATGCATACTGCAGAAAAAGCAGATATTGGGCATCTGTAAAACAGCAGGAATATATTTATACCTTTGAGTCCTGGCACAAATGACTTGTACATGTTTCTTCTGACCAGAGAGATCCAGGTATAGATTGGACAGAGGTGCCTTAGGCTTGATGCTAGCCTTTTATGTTTATACTTAGATGACACCCAAAATAAATCTTAAATCTTTCAGCTTAGGGCTGAACAGCAGGTAGCCACTGCTGCTATGCTTAGTTTTCACACCAGCCTGGTGAAACAGCCTCACCATCCCCAAATAACACACAGAGATGCTATGTTAGATATAAAACTGTTGGCCTGTTACTAGCATTCCTTGTTGGCTAGTTCTATCTTAAATTTTAACCCATTTCTATTGATCTAAGTATTTCCACATGGTCTTAACTTACCAGAGAGAGAGTCTGTAGTTCTGCTCTCTTGGTGCTACATGTCGAATCTCCTCCTACTTTCCCCAAATCGTCCTTGTCTCCTACTTCCCCCATCTTGCTTTTGTATTGGCCAGTGGGCTTTGTTCATCGACCAATAAGAGAATCATATTGACAGAAACAAATCACCCATCACCGCTGTATTAGCTTATCAGAACTTTATTAAATGTTAAGCTCTAATATTTTATACTTTATTTTATTTTATACCCTTTACATCCTTAGTTCCTTATTTAGGTGCTGTATCAAGGCTGCTGATACTGTCAAACTGACAAAGTTATAGGTAGCGAAACCATCAATAGTATCAGAGATTTGAGAAGGATAAATTTTAAGTAAGTTCTGAATCTATTCAAAAATGACAGGGACCAGTCCACATACAGTTAGCCATATCCAAGTCTCCATAGCATCAGTGGCAGATGTGTATCTTCACCAGGTCTATAAAATGGTTGTTTTCTTTCTCTCTGTGAATGAGGGACATGGAAAAGACTGACCATATTTTGTCTGGGCAAAGGTGGAGCAATGAATTTTCCAGTGCCTGCAGACTGTCCATGTTCTGACCCGGGTCCTGCCTGGCATCAGGCATCACATTTGAGCATCTTGGTCACTAGTCAGTGATGTCACCATCCTTGGTGCCCCATAATATAATCTTCTTTAGATATCTTCAGTCACTGTCAGGATCTGGGATTCTCTGTCTGATATTATAAGCTATTTAGTTAACATTTTAAATGCCATATTCTACAGATCTCTGTAGTATTAGAAGTCTCCCTAGGTAGATCTGAATAGACAACTTTTTTTAGTTTCTTGTTTAAGCTTAACCTTTAAAAACATATACTGGGGACTGAGTAAGTTGTATCCCCATTATTAATCATTTGTACTTATATTTTTTAACATCTTATAATAGGTTAGCACCTTTTATTAAACTAGAAATTTATTGTTGGGAAATTTAAGTACTTGTCCCTTGTAGCTCTCTTCTCCCTATCCAGCCGTAGAACTTCCACGCAAACAAGGTTGAGTAAACAAGGTTTTCTTCAGAACTCCCAGTCTACAGTGCCCATACCTTGACCCCAGGTGTGCGTGATGTATGAATTCCTCATATGCTTAGCCCATACCCCGGCTTGGGTATAAAAGCCCATTACTCTCTGTAATAAATGTCAGCAGCAGCTTCATCTTCACTTCTCTTGGCGATCTGTTGTGTGTTTCAATCTCAGCACCCTCTGTCAAGCTCGGAACTCTGGCAGTCTGAGCACGGCACTTATTATTGTCTGGTTTAGCTTTAAAAATAATGATTTTAAATTGAAGCTCCTTTTATCAAAACATGAAAATATATGTGACTCAGTTTATCTAAATAGCTTAAGCTTACCAAATTTAGCAAAAACAAGGATGCATTGCCCTACTGTATCATAAGAAATGAACATCACAACTTTCTGTTTTGCATATGGAGCTTATGTCTATGATCTTACATTTTAGCACTTTGATTTAAGTCCAAACTTTAACCATATAACATAAGCACAAATATCCTGTAACCATATAAATATAACATTATCAAAACCGTTTTAAAAAACAATTAAAAATCCTTAATGTCATTTTGTTATATCAAAACATTATCACCTCAGGGTCACTGTTAAATTTATGTTCTCAATTTTCATTGTTGCTATATTTTTTTATATTTTCTTATTAAACATATCAATTGCAGTTCACTTTTCCTCCTTTTCTCCATTCCTTCCATAACAGGTGTAGTCTCCCATCCCTTTCCTCTCACTCCACAGGGAGGGTGATGTCTTCCAGGACAAAATCTGTCAAGTCATTTGCAGTAGGGACTAGGCCCTCCCTCCAGCCTCTAGGCTAAGGGAGTATCCCTCCATGGGGAAAGTCATTTCAAGCACCAGGGATACATCCTGGTTCTACTGTCAGAGGTCCCTTTGACTGCCCAGGCCTTCTAATTGAGAACCATGTCCAAGGGGTCTGAGTTGGTCCAATGCTAGTTTCCCAGCCATCAGTCTGGGCTTTCATTAGCTCCCCCTTGATCAAGTCAGATGTCTGTGTGGGTTTTTGTAGCCTGGTCTTGCCGCCAATTTCTTCTCACACCTCCCTCTCTGCAAATGCATTCAAGGAGGTTGGTTCAGTGTTTAGCTGCTTCTGTTTCCTTCAGCTAATAAATAGATGAGGGCTCTATGATGACAGATGACAGAAGGAGAAAGGAACACGGTCCCCGTTAGGGAAGGAATACACAAGAAAGAAAAAGGAGAGAGGTACAATAATAGAGGGAGCCACATAGGTTTGAAAAGGAAATTGATAATTTTAAAGCATGGTGGTCCGATAAGATACAGGGAACTATTCCTATTCTCTTGTATCCATTGAGGTTTGTTATGTTACCTAGTATGTGGTCGATTTTAGAGAGGGTTCCATGTGGAGCAGAGAAGAAGGTATATTCTTTTGTCTTTGGATGGAATGTTCTATAGATGTCTGTTAACCCCAGTTGAAACATAACTTCTGTTAGTTGTTTTGTTTCTTTGTTGAGTTTCTGATTTGTGGTCCAGTCTAGTTATGAGAATGGTGTATTGAAGTCTCCCACTATAAGTGTGTGAGGTTTTATATGAGCTTTGAGTTTTAGTAGTGTTTCTTTTATGAATGTGGGTGACTTTGTGTTGGGGCATAGATGTTCAGAACTGAGACTTTGTGTTGATGGATTTCTCCTGCGATGAATATGAAATGACCCTCTTCATCTCTTTTGATTAATTTTGGTTTGAAGTCTAGCTTGTTAGATATTAGGATAGCTATGCCTGCTTGCTTCTTAGTTCCATCTGATTGGAAAATCTTTTCCCAACCCTTTACCCTGAGGTAATGTCTATCTTTGAAGCTTAGATGTGTTTCTTCTATGCAGCAGAAGGATGGATTCTGTCTTCGTATCCATTCTGTTAGCCTGTGTCTTTTTATAAGGGAGTTAAGACCATTAATGTTGAGGGTGAGTAAGGACCATTGATTGTGGATGCTTGTTTGATTTAGGTTTGTTGTTGGCAGTGGTATTGTGAATATATTAATTCTGCTTCACCCTTGGTTTCTGGTGTAGTTGGATTATCTGTTGCCTACATTTTTGTGGGTGTAGCTACCTTCCTTGGGTTGGAGTTTTCCTTCCAATACTTTCTGTAGGGCCGGATTTGTAGATACGTATTGGGAAAATCTGGTTTTGTCATTGAATATCTTGTTCTCTCCATCTATATTGACTGAGAGTTTTGCTGGATATAGTAGCCTAGGCTTGCATCCGTGTTCTCTTAATACTGTTAGAACATCTATTCAGGACCTTCTGACCTTGAGAGTTTCCATGGAGAAGTCAGGTGTAATTTTGATAGGTCTGCCTTTATATGTTACCTGTCCTTTTTCCTTCGCTGCTCTGAATATTCTTTCTTTATTCTGTATGCTAGGTGTTTTGATTATTATATGTCGAGGGGTCTTTTTTCTTTGGTCCAGCCTATTTGGGGTTGGGTATGCTTCTTGTACATTCATGGGCATGTCCTTCTTCAGATTTGGAAAGTTTTCCTCGATGATTTTGTTGAATATGTTTTCACCACCTTTGAGCTGGGCTTCCTCACCTTCGTCTATGCCTATTATTCTTAGGTTTGGCCTTTTCATGGTGTCCCACATTTCCTGGATGTTTTGTGTTAAGGATTTGTTGGATTTATGATTTTCTTTGGTCGATGAATCTATTTTTTCTAGTTTATCTTCTGCGCCTGAGATTCTCTCTTCCATCTCTTGAATTCTGTTGGTTATGCGTGTGTTCATAGTTGGTGATTTTTGCCCAGCTTTTCAATTTCCAGCATTCCTTCTGTTTGTGTTGTCTTTATTTTCTCTATTTCAGTTTTCAAGTCTTGAACTGTTTCCTTCACCTGATTAATTGTTTTTTTCTTGGCTTTCTGTACTTTCCTTAAGGAATTTGTTCACTTCTTCCACTTTTTGTTTGTTTTTTTCCTCCATTTCTTTAAGGGATTTTCTCACATCTTCTTTGAAGGCCTCCATCATTTTTGTGATGGTAATTTTTAAGTCATACCCTTCTGATTCCTCTGCTTTGTTGTGGTGTGCCATTCTAGTTGGTGTAGATTCCTTAGATTCTGGTGGTGTCATGCTTGTCTTTCTGTTGTTAGGTGTTCTCTTGTATTGCCTTCTTCCCATAGCTTCTTCCAGTAGGTGTTGGTGGGGTCTCCCCCTCTCTCTATGGTACTTCCCCGATGGGCTTATGTGGGTCTGAGATTCAATATCTGTAGCTCTGTGTGGTCCAAGCTCTCTAGAATGTTTGTCCGCCGACAGGGACCCAGGGATGGGGTTAAGGATGAGGATCAAGAAGAAGATGCCATCAGTTACTCACAGTGGTCCTCTGGCCAATAGCTCTTGCCAATAGCTGGAGGAAGAAGGCTGGGCCTGAGCTGGTACTTGAAGGTTTTGCAGGATAGTGGGATCTCAATGGAAACTGAAGCTCTCCAGCTGAGACCTCTTTCTTTGGCAGAGGCCCGGATTTGGGGGTCAAGGATCTTGCCCTCAGGAACTCAGCATGGAACCACAGAGAAGGGGGATCTCTGGGAGGGGCCTGGGACTCCAGCAGAGGACTGGAGGCGGGGTCAGAGACCAAGCAAGTGGAAATTACAGGAGGTCCTGGGTGGATAGTCAGGTCTCCTTTCTTCAGAGTTGCTCAGAGAAGTCTACGAAGTAGGATGGACTGTTGGCTCCACCATCTGTCCCAGTGCTCAACCAGAGCAGCAGGATCGTGGGTGGGGTAGGGCACAGGGTAGGGGGGGTAAGCTATCCCTCCCTTCCTGTCTCTGTCCCTCCAATGTTCCCCAACCCCCTTCCCATCTCATTCTGCCACTCACAGGATGTGATGCCTTCCCAAGAGGGGTTTACAATACCTGTCAAGTCATTTTGAATAGGGATTAGACCCTCCCTCCTGCCCTCTAGTTTAAGGAAGTATCCCTCCGTGGGGAATTTGCTCCCAAAATCCATTTGAGCACCAGAGATATGATCTGGTTCCACTGTCAGAGGTCCTTTAGACTTCCCATGCTTTCTAACTGAGACCCATGTTCAGGGGGTCTGAGTCAGTCCCATGCTGGATTCCCAGCTAGCAGTCTGGGGACCAATTTCTTCCTCCTTGTTCAGGTCAGCTGTCTTTGTGTGTTTCTGTAAATTGGTCTTGTCCTCCCTCTTTGCATCTGGATTCAAGTTTGGCTCAGTGCTTTCCTGTGGGTGTCTGCTTCTGTTTCTATCAGCTGTAGATGACGGCTCTATGATGGTGGATAAGTTAGACATCAATCTCATTATCAGGGAAGGTCATTTATGGTAGCCTTTAAAATGTTGCTCAAATTGTTAGTTGATGTCAGTCTTGTAGGTCTCTGATCACTTCTCTAGAGTCATTTTGCTCTTCAAACCTATAATGGCTCACTTGTTTATGGTATCTCTTTTTTCTCTCATCTATTCCTCCCCTGACTCAATCTTCCTAGTCCCAAGGGCTTTCCTCTCCTCCCCTTCTCTTTTGCCTAGCTCCCACCCTAGTCACTGCCCCTTCCCCACTCTGAATGTGCTCAGGAGATCTTGTTCCTTTCCCCTTCTGTGAGGGACCTTGTATGCATCTCTTAGATTCCTCCTTGTGCAACTGGGGGATGTGTGTAGAAGACTGCAGATAGACCCATGAATATTGCCATGCACAACCTCTAGTCCAAATGATCCAAAGACCTCAACATAAATCCAGCCGAACCTCTGAGAAAGTGGGACATAGTCTTGAACAAATTGGTACAGGAGACTGCTTCCTAAACATAACTCCAGTAGCACAGACAGTGAGATCAACAATTAATAAATGGGATCTCCTCAGACTGAGAAGCTTCTGTAAGGCAAAGGACACAGATGACAAGACCAAACATCAGCCCACAGACTGGGAAGAGGTCTTCACCCATCCTACGTCTCACAGAGGGCTGATCTCCAAATTATACAAAGAACTCCAGAAACTAGTCAACAAAACACCAAATTGCCCTATTAAAAAATGGGGTACAGAACTGAGGAGTTCCTCAATAGAGGAAATCAAGAAGGCTGAAAAACACTTAGGAAAGTTCTCAACATCCTTTGCTATCAGGAAAGTGTAAATCAAAACAAGTCTGAGATATCATCTTACTCCTGCCAGAATGGCTAAAATTAGGAACACCCATGACAACTTATGCTGGAAAGGACATGGAGAAAGGGGAACACTCCTCCGCTGCCAGAGGGAATGCAAACTTGTACAGCCATTTTGGAGATCAGTATGGCAGTTCCTCAGGAAAATGGGAATCAGTCTACCAGAGGATGCAACAATTCCACTCTTAGGCACATACCCAAAAGATCCACATCCATGCAATAATGACATCTGTTCAAGTATGTTCCTAGTAGCATTATTTGTAATAGCAAGAACCTGGAAGCAACTTAGATGCCCCTCAACTGAAAAATAGAAAAAGAAGATGTGGCACATTTCCAAAATGGAACAGTACTCTGCAGGGGTAGAGGAAAGCATGTGGGACTAGGAAGGTTGAGTCAGGGGAGGAAAAGACAAGAGAAAAAGAAATAGGGAGAGAGAGCATAAAAGAGGGCGCCATTATAAGTTTCCAGAGAATATGACTGGAGAAATGTTCAGAGACCTACAAGATTGACACCAACTAACAATATGAGCAATATTTCAAAGAATACCATAAATACCCTTCCCTATAATGATATTGATGACTAACTTATCCACCATCATAGAGCCCTCATCTATAGCTGATGGAAACAGAAGCAGACACTTGCATCTAAACACTGAGCCAAACTGGGATCCAGGTGAAAAGAGGGAGGCCAAGCCCAGGCTGCAGAATCCCACAGAGAAAGCTGACCTGAACAAAGAGTAGCTAATGGGCTTACAGAATGATAGTTGGGAATCTAGCATTGAATCAACATAAACATGGGTCTCAGACAGAAGGCCTGGGCAATCTAAAGGACCTCTGACTGTGGACCCAGGGTGTATCCTTGGTGCACAAAAAAGATTTTGGGAGCACGTTCCACATGGAGGGACATTCCAATAACCTAGAGGCAGGAGGGAGGGCCTAGTCCCTAGTCCAAATGACTTCACATATTTAGATGACGCTTCCAGGAAGGCATCACTCTACATGTGATGTTGGGTGGGTATGAGACAGGAGGGTTGTCTAGCGGTATGGGAGGGAGGAAGAGAGAGAGGGAGGGAAGGAGTGTGTCCTGGGATTGATATGTAAAATGAGAAAAATTAAATACATTTTAAAAGTACTGTATTGACCATGACACCCACTGCTATCATCAGAAAAATGTATACACTGGTGAAATCATGGTTTTCTTCTGCTAAAATTCCTCCCATATATGAAAACAAAAGACTCCCAACGTCCTGAATCGTAAGATTATCTGCCATTGGTATGCAACAATTGATCTCATTTAATTTATAGGCTTAAATTGTGAAGGATGTTGCAATTACCGCATCAGGATGCTTTTGTCCTGTATCAGATGAAAGATTCCAGCCTGCAGAGTAGTTGGTGCAGGATCCTGTTTGGTTGCAATCTAAACCTGCAGTAATTACATATGGCCAGTTGGTGGCACAAGTGTATCACCAAATGGTATGTGTTAGCAGATGATAACTCCTACCTCTCTGTTAAAGTCTACAAATGTTATTAGATGGAAGAGTGAAATGAAGCTTCGTGTAAATGACTGGGACTGTAGAAGCAGAGACTGCTCTGTGCACAGACTCAGCGCAACGTGGGGGTTGAGAGGGACGGCAGTGGTGTAAGAGGCACCAAACTGCAGTGCAGACCTGTGCCAGCTGCAGGAAGATTGCAATCCCATCCAGTGCTCTGCCTCCTTGTTCCCTGGCATAACAATTATCTGCACCTCCTAGAGGCTTAATTCTCAGAGCAGGCAGTGTAGTGCCCCTAACAGCTTTGGGTGGCGGCGGTCAGAGCATCTGCTGGTGGTGGTGGTGAAAGAGGGTGGGGAAAGCACAGACTTGGCAGCTGCAGGCAGCTTTTGGCAACACAGGCACCTGTGAGCACTTAGAGCAAGGAGACCACAGAACTTGGGGGCACTGGAGTGCTGCTGAAAGCCTGGTGTCAGGGAAGCAGGCTGGGTGTGACCTAATTTCCTAGAGCCAGTGCCAATCTGGATCCATTCTGACATCAGATATCGGGGAAAGATAAGGATTGGGGAAAACAGGTAGGCAGAATAGATATTTATTCAGGGAAAAATAATGTCTCTCCTTGTGTTCATTTCAAATGTATGTCATTATACTCACAGTTAAGTGAGGTTTTTCCTGATCTTTGGTTGTAGTAGGATGTATCTTTGTACTGACTAATAGCAACTGCAAGAAGCTAAGACAAACTATTGTGGTATAGATAGGATTTCAGGCAAACTATAAGACAGTGTTGACACATAAGAAAAAATAGTTAAGTATTCTCTTGGTGTATGGGTGACTTCATGTTTAACATGTAACATAACAGATATCAAATCCACACAGTAAAGACAGAATATAAATCAGGCATGGCTAAACTGGTTACACATGTTTCCTCCAAAGAATAAGGTTATTTGTTCTCTGCCTGTAATATTATCATTCTAATGTTATTGCACTTGGAAAAAAATCATGTGACAGTCTTGATGACAGTTTTGAAAAGTATGACTTCTAGAGAATACTTTTGTTGCTCAAGAGTCTGTTGGCAACACTGGAAGCTCAAGTTACTCCTGTATTGTAAAACATGCTACCATTTTTAGCCATCCTTTTGATGAATCAGATATAGGAAGATAGAAAATATTTTATAAAATGGAGAATATTTGCCTCATCTTTGGTGAAAAAATTAAAAAATGGACCAGAGTATTATCAGATACACAGAGCACCTTCCTTTGAATCATGGAACCTTGGCTTCAGTGTCTCACAGATAAAGGGAATAATTTTTAATTATACATTTAACAACTCCAGCACTACCATGCAGGAGAACAAGAAGCAATTACCTTGTAAGAAAACATCTCAGTAACATTTTATGAGTGTATTTTCCTAAATGGAGAGTTTGAATACAAAATCCAGCTATTTCAGGTTTTTTGAGTCACTTTTTCTGAGTGTCCCTTTTTTCCCTTTCCTCTAAACAACAGCCATCTGGAAACCCACAGATACAAATCGAAGCTTAAAACCTCTTTGTTTGTGAGTCACCTTTGTTCAGTAAGTCTCTTCTGTTTCCCACCCCATTCCTTCTATCTTCTATCACCAAGTTCACATGATTTGCTTTAGACCAGCAGGTGGCATGGTCTCCATGTTTTTAGTTACCTTTACTGGGGAAGTTGATTTTTTACTTTCTCTGCAAAAACACAAGCCTATTTTTGAACCAAGGTTGTGAACCTTGTTTTTGAGCCATATTAGCTGAGTATATCATTTTGTACCCTTATTCCCCCACAATTGCCCAGTGGGGGCATCTCTATACCTAGAGGCCTAGATTAAGAGCAATGGCTACAACAAAGATGAAAATTGAAAACTTTAATATCCAGTTAGAAAGCTCACAGTAATGCCTTAACAATATAATGAAGCAAAGAAAAGACAGAATATCAGGATGTGATGACAAAGTAGAAGATGTAGATGAATTTAACAGACAATATGAAAAATAATAGGCAAAGTAAAGGACAGGCTAGGAAATCACACACCATCATATCTTCAAATTATAGGCATACATACAGGAGAATAATTCTAGGTTAATAGCACAGACCAGATTTGCAACCAGATCACTGAGGAAAACTTTACCCATGAAAAGAAGGATGTACACATAAAGATTCAAGAAGCAATCGTAAATACGACAAGACCAGACCAGAAAAGACACATCACAAAGTACATGATAGTTAAATCACCTAATATACGGGACAAGGAAAAATAATGGAAGCTTCAAGAGAAAAGAAAAGTCACACAAATCACGTAGAAATGAAAAGCTGTCAGAGTAACCGCTGATTGCTCAAGTGAACTCTGAAAGTCAGAAGAGTCTGAAGCAATGCACTTCAAATACTGAAGAACATGCCAACTGATACCTCTATGTACAGCAAAACTGTCTGCTGTCTCTGAAGGAGAAAGCATACCTTTCCATGATACAAACATTATCTAATTGTCATATGAAACAAAAACTCTGAACAGAATGCTGACTGGAATACTTTAACCGAACAGAAGAATAAGTATAAAAAGATTTTTAGAAAAAAAAATAAAGCTAAATTTTGATGAAATAAAAAGCACAGCTAACAAGATGAAATAGCTAGAAAAAAGGCTGAAATCCATACATACCTATTGATAATGGCTCCAAATATTAATGGCCTCAACACTCCAATCAAAAGACAAAAACCACCTAAATGGACTAAGACACTAAATGTAACTTTATGTTGTCAAAAGCATTTTAGTTTTAATGTCAGGCACCATCTTACAATGAAAGGACAGAGAAGGTATTGTAAACAATAATGGCAGGAATCAAAGAGTTATTGCTATCTTAATATATGAGAAATAGACTTCCAACTAAATGAATCAGAAGAAGCAAAAAAAAAAGTCAAATCATAGTGATCAAAGTATTAGTTAATCAAAAAAATATAACAATACTTAACATACATGCATCAAAATCTGATGCCACTTCTCAAGCATCCGTTTGGTAGAATTAAGTCATACATGAAAACTAACCTCAAAATATTAAGGGGTTTAAAAAGGTCAATTTTTTTTAATAGGTAAGTCATGTGGCCAAAAAATGATCCAATAAACCTCAGAACAAGATGACATTGTCATCAAATGGATCTAATAGTTAATTAAAATCTTATTCTGCCTAAACACCAAAGAACATACATAATACTCAGAAGCACAGAGAAGTTCCTCTAAACTAGAGCCTATGATGGGACAGAAAGAAAACCTGAGAAAATTGAAATAATGCCTTGTATCCTATCTGACTACTGTGTAATAAAAGTTACTTGACAACAAATAAAACTGTAGTATGCATATAAACTCCTAGAGTTGAAGCAATTCATTATTGAATTAGTCAGAGAGGAAATCAAGGAAGGAAAATAATACTTGCCTGAATGAAAATGAAACACAACACAACATAACCTTGGTGACTGTTTACGAGGGCAGTTAATAGCCTTAAGTGTCTACATTAAATATCACAAAGAAACATATGTGAATTGATGATGCAACTCAAGAATTTGGAAAAACAAGAACTAAACCAGCAAACAGTGCATGGCAACAAATGATAAAACTTAAAGTAGAGATGAATGAACTAGATACAAAGAAAACACTACAAAGAATCCATGAATACAGTAAATGTGAGAGCTGATTTTTTTTTAAGAAGACAAACATGAACAACAGATCCCATCATCACAGAAGTGTTTCTTTATAGCAAAAGGGATTATCACCACAAATCGACAAGGAGACACAGAGCACAAATCAACAGAATGAATGGATCCTAGTCCCAACGGTTTCCCCTACATCACCACTCCAGCATCTATGATTCGGGGGAAATCATAGAAGTGGCAGGTAGAAAGCCTGTAAATCTGGCCATCTGCTGTGAAACAATGTCTCATAGAAATGGCTGTATGAACAATAAACAAATAAAGGCAGTAACAAATATCATTCCAACAAAGAAGTGGGCCACTCTCAAGAGGGTCATGCTCCTGGATAAGTAACTATAGCAAACTAGTGACTGCTGAGACCTGAGACAGGAAGAGTTAGCATGATCATGGACAAGCCCCCTAATTGATCAATGAAATTGTAGTCAGCGCTGAAACCATATAAACACAAAGAGCAAAACTGAATACACACACACACACACACACACACACACACACATACAGGTTTGTGTGTGTGTGTGTGTGTGTGTGTGTGTGTGTGTGTTTGTACAAGTGTCTGTGAGGGGTGTGCTCTGTGCACAAGCCCACTTTTAATGAAAATTATAGGGGAAAATTGACCAGCCGTTTGACTGGAGGGACCCGGAAGAGGCTGGATTGTGGGTGTGCTAGAGTGAAGACAGGGAAAGTTATCTTATCATACTTTAATTAAAATGTATAAAATCAAAAAGGTTCTTAAATTACATACATAGGAAAGAAATCATAAAATGATTGAATACTGTATCTTGTTTACTAACACAAATCATGTTTTCTGTTACATTTATGACAAAGTAATCATGGTCACTTACTGCGATGCATTCTTAGTTAATGTGAAATAAATTTTTTTTATAGATGTATAATGTGTGGTTGAGGCTGAAAAGATGACTTAGAAGTTAAGAGCCCTTGTTGCTCTTGGAAGGGTCCTGAGTTCACTTTCCAGAAACTATGCTGGGTTTTCCAACCATCCATAGCTACAGTTCCAAGAGATATAGCACCATTTTATGACTACCACTAGCACCAGACAGGCACATGGTGTACATGCATACATACAGGAAAATACTCACAAATAAATAAATATATAAATAAATGAGTAAATATTCCAATGCACTTTAGTGTGACTACTACAGTAATATATACCATATTAAATTCTTTAGAATATAAAACTTACTCACTACAATAAATGTTCTGGGGTCTGAACATAAGCAGAAGGCTTGTCATCCCAACATGCTAATTATAAATATTTTTGTATGGCAGTTTATGTAGGACATGAGAGAAGTAATATGTCCAGACCCATTCTCCGGTAAGATGAGAGCACCAGAAAACACTTTCATAGATATGGGTTAATATTTAAGACAGAGCTAGCCAATAAGAAATGTGAGTAACAGGCCAACAGCTTTATATCTAATAGAGCATCTCTGTGTGTTATCTGGGGCTGAAGCAGCTCTGTGACCAAGCTGGCGGGGAAAGTGCTTATAGCAAAATGCTCCCTGCAACAAGTGTACTAATAACTTCCACTTAAAACTTGACAAGAGCTTAAGAAGGGTTTTTAGAAACAAAAGAACAGAGACAAGCAAGTCTTCTTGGTAGCATTTTTCTTGGGCAGGCTCTGTTTTGCTAGAGACAAGCAGAGACTCACATGGCTCTTTTAAGAAATGTTTCCTGACTCAGCATTAACAAAACACACAAACAAAAAAGAAGTGCACTGTTAAGAGGCCCTGCTTGAAATTGAGTGATGTGTAGGACAGCTGGCAGTAGCAGTGACCACAGCTCCAAGGCG
The DNA here is from genome assembly GCF_943737965.1 of Phodopus roborovskii. NCBI lineage: Eukaryota > Metazoa > Chordata > Mammalia > Rodentia > Cricetidae > Phodopus > Phodopus roborovskii. The sequence continues at coordinate 62,567 of NW_026125923.1, read as the reverse complement.
GCAGCATAGACCAATTCTATGAGCACAGCTATCAATGCTGTTGGTAAATGTATCGCTGCCATCTTGGTAAAACAAGTGGCTAAAACAGGTGCTGCTTCAATTTTCGCAATGCTGTTTAGCAGATACAAGACTTGTGGCTAGAAAAAAGGTAGAGACATAGAGTAATAACTGATTCAGATGAAGTAAAGCCTAAAAGGACTTTACAGTGTGTTTAAAAATGTCCATAAGCTTGCAAGAGAAAATAAAAAGGATATTTGGTTAAAAAATAAAAACTGACTGGGCAGTGCTCAGTCAGTGTCTCAGAAACAAAAAATTAAAATGAAAAGAAGTAGAGTAATAAAGAAAGCCATGTAAAAATGGAAAATACAGAGAGTCTGGATATTGTATACTATAATGCAATTTTTGTTTAGACAGAAAATGAAAAGATGTGGATTCCTTCCAGACTAATGTGGTTTGATCACGCCAGACTGACTGAAACAGAGTACAAGGTGATCCTACATTCAAAACAGCTGGACAAAGCAGCCCTACAGACTACAGCCAGGATTTCTGAATCTTCCTCGAATCCCCCATGACAGCATCCCTTACCAGCAGGAAGTAGTTTGGAAAGAACGATGCCCAAATTCCCACATATTGTGTATAAATGTTTGTTTTCATTTAATTGGACTTTGTTATATAAAATAAAATAATAAAAGAAAAAAAATTGAAAATATACAGAGTGTGGATATTGCATACTATAATGCAATTTTTAAATTGATTATTTGCAGAGGAAAGAGCTACAGCTGCTAAAATACATTCAATTATCAATGCTGTAAAATTATTACAACCTATACATTTAAAAAATTGCTTGGACTTCAAAATTTAAGTCTAAGTACAGGTTACTAGGGAAATTAATTTCTATTTTTGTTTCCACAGATAATGAAAACTGTGGATTCCTCACAGACTAACGTGGTTTGATCAAGCTCGAACCCCTGAAACAGGGTCCCAGGTGATCCAACATTCAAAACAGCTGGTACAAGGCAGCCTTGCAGACCACTACAGTCAGGATTTCTTCCTCTTCTTAGGATTCCCATGGTATTACAGGAATAACAACCAGCAGGTAAAAGTTTGGAATCAATGATACCCAAATTACCAAATATTGTCTATAAATGTTTGTTTTCATTTAAATGGGTTTGTTAATATATGGTTAGTGATCATAACCAATCTCTTTTTAAAGGTTAAAAGGGGATTATGGTATAGAGATGAATGCTCTGTTTCTCTCTTTTTGGAATGCATTTTCATTTATTGATACAAATTTAAGGTCAATTTTGTGATTATGTGTGTTCCCTTCTTCTTTAAGTATTGTCTTTATGTAGCTCATTTAAAAATGTAATGTCTAATTAAATACCAATTTTAGATAGTTACGTAGAATATTCAAATTTATAGTTACATTTTTATAAATGTATAGAGATATATTTCAAATGGGTAGGCATTATTCAAAACTTTCAAAGACCTAAAGAATACGGCATTTAAATTTGTTTAGGGCTTTTTCTTGACCATAAGACTTAACTGCTCCTGGCAACATCATCTTTGTCACAAAGAAAGATGGACATTGAATAAACTCATTGTGGAGTTTACTTCCAATATAGCAAGACTAGCCATTTGGGCAAGAAACTGCTCTTGTCTGGACAGTTTTACTTTATACTGTATAAACTTGACATGCAGGACCCACAGGAAAGTAACTGATAATACAAGATGGACAGTGCTACAGGATTCCTTCTTCATGGAAGTGTCTGCCAGACATTGTGCAGGACACAGAGAAAAGTGACTGACAAACTGCCAATACAGTTGGACAGTTTAAAGTCTCTTGCATTGCTGAGGAGTCTGCCAGACACACTAAGGCCCTACAGCACCATAAATATCATCACCCTGAGATACAATTTCCTACTTCTTACTAATAACTCTTTTTGCTTGTTCCTTGGCAGGTGGAGTTGACTCAAATACTTCTATTTCAAAACCAGTACAACTGAGAACTGAACTCTCAAGCAGGTAAAATAACAAGAGTTGTAATTATTTTATACCTAAATTTAATGATACCTAGCACTCATATATGTATACTTACACTTTGAACTTTACACTCTTAGCATAATGGACTGCATCTAAATGTGTCACTTAAGTAAAGCTTGATTCCTTTTTTCAGTAGGAACTCCAAAATGTCTTCCAAATTCCACTTAATCCCTTATCTGAGGGTTGTTCTACAATGACAGAAAAATGATTAAAGTATTTCAACTGTTGAGAAAAAACTGTTTATGTATTAAATATCTACACCATGGAGAAAATACATTTTTCATAATAAATGTCTACACCATGTGTGTGGAACTGAACATATATTAACGGAATTAGGAATCTTGAAAGCACAGAGTTCACATTTGTAAATTATCTCCAAGGTTCAAAGGAGAAAGAAAGCAAAATAAAATTTGGCCCAATGTGGTACTTTATGTACTAGAATTCCTATTTTTACTTTTTTATGGTGAATAACTGTGGAGATATTTACCAGAAATATAGAAAGATTTGTGTGAAGAAAGCCATCGCCTTTCCATTCTAATGTGATATACTTCACTGGCAAATAATGATTTGCCATTTGTATACAACATTAGTTTTCTTGTTATAAAATATGTTTGTAGGAAAAGATTCATAGTGCTTTCAATTACTGATGCTAATAGGTGTTGAACTCTACATGCCACATAATTAGGTTTACAATGACTATTAAACAGTGTTTCTTTCTCTGCACACTGCACAAAACAATCAAACAAATACAAACCAAAAACACATTGGGACATTAAACAGTGTTTACAATATTGCACGATTGAAAACTTTAAAAATTCGACCTAACTCTGTCCTGTGTAACTAAGGCCTTCTCTACTATAAACCCCTTGTGCACTATCATGTTTCTCAGCATTGTGAAACTTCCTACAGTTTCACAAGAATTCTAGTCCTCTGCAAACCTGGTACGAAACACTTTGGTCTCATAAACTCTTGTTTCCCGTCACAGCATTCTCATTGCATTTTGGATTCATGTTTGCTTCTAATGAAAGTGTCCAGAGACCTCATCTCAAGAGTCCCAAACCAACAGAGTAACAAAGGTTTTTAATCCTTTGTTACAGGAATAACGCACACATTCTTCTTTCTGTCAGAACATGCACATATCTAAGATATTTATGTGGCTGATGCATATTTTACCTGAACAAATTATATTATTAATTATGACAACATCATGGAATGTCCTTTAACTTGCTCTGTGGACCAGGCTTTCCTCAAACTCAGTGTCCTCTGTGACAGGATTAAAGATATGTGCCACTAGTGCCTGGACTTCAAAAATAGTTTCAAAATTGTCCTTAAACAAATCTTCCTGGGGCAAGAATTAACAACAGAAGAAGTTAATAAAGAGACACAATTCCTAGAGCCTAGTAATGGCATGGAAGTTTCCTGAGGATAAGGAGGAAACTCTGCTTGCTTCTGTGTTGAGAAAGGACTCAGAGTAACAATGTCAGGCTCTTTATCCAAAGAGGTCACTCAAGATGAGTGAGATCTCAAAGAAACGTTGATTGCTTACTTTAAAACAAATTCTGTCCATTTATAAGATGAAAGCTGTCTAAGTGATTCAAAAGCCCAAAACCTGATTTCTGAAACTGTTTTTTACTTAAGCTATTTGTTTTATAATTTCTTATATGAACACAACACTGAGAATCAGATAGTGAATAATGGAATTTAGAGAATGATAGAAGTTAGTATAACTTTCATAAAATTGTCATGCTCTTTGTGTTCAAATTGAGGCACTATGCTAAGGACCTAGCTCAGTGTGTGAGCACTCCTCTAGCCCACAACAGACAAGTGTTACATTCCAATGCCATCAAAGTTGTGTATAAAGAAATTTTCCTACATAGAAAATCATAAGAACAAGTAAATAACATTTTTGAAGACACTTAAATCCTGGTTAATGGGGCAGAGAAGTTAAATATTATGTAATGTTTGCAAATACTTGGATGACTATGCATCATGACATGGTACCCTCTCATTTCATTAGAAAATGGTTCTCATTCTCAGAGATTATTTGCTTGTATGGGAAACATGCATGCCAACAAACCCAGAGGAGAAAAAATAAATGCATGCACAAAACAGGCAGCCAAGTAAAGTTTGTCTTTGACCTCAAGTTTGGCATGGATAATGGAGATACCAGAGTGATGTACAACCCAAATTTGCTTTCTGGAGTTTCTGAATTTGTAACAGCAGACAGAAAAACCACACAAGGCTGCGCCTGTGTAGAATCTTGCTCCCCTGTTGTTAAGAAGACCGTGTGCTCCTTCCCTGGAAATTCCTGATTCCATAAATGTTCCCTTTCTTCATTTGAAGGAAGCTGCCAATGCCAAATCTTTTATGTGCCTGACTTCTCATCTGTCAAAGGGCAGCAAGTCGTGAAGACTTCACTAATCACTTTAGCAAAAATTTTCTCAGGATGTCGTATATTTTTCTCTCAGTGTCTTCTTTCTGTCATGTGAAGCCTTGCTCTCTTTCTCCCTGCTATCTTCCTGGTCTAAGGTCACATGAAGGACTAGTAACCCTATCTGCAGTATATGCCATCCCCCACAAGTATAACCGAGCAATTGATGTTGATTTCTGTGGTACTAAGTCAGGAGGTGATTAAATATGGAGTTTCCCCTGAACATATATTCATTTTAGCCTGTCATTCTAATCTCACCTTTAAGCTCCTTCAGCACCAAACACATGTATTATGTAATCAGTTGTGGTGCTGCAATTTGCCCAAGTTTTAGCATCCATAAACACATTGTAGACATGATGATTTTTAAGTGGCTACATACCGTCCCATAGTTATGGAGATCGGGTTGTTCCCAGGTGTATTCCCATATTGGCTGGCAGCACCTGAGACCTGCCATCTTTGGCTGGTTGGCCACGTGGCAGAAGACTCTATGAAAGTCATTTGGAACAAGTTTTAGTAAGGACACTTTCCCTTCCTGAGAACACAACTCAACTTGCCATTTTCAGAAAACATCACTCGGCAAATATGTGAGGTCTATAGGAAGAACTAGGATTTGCAGGGCTAATGTTGTCTTCCAGCTCAAGTGCATCTATCCTTTCTTCTAGTTCCCAATTATGTAGAACTAGAGACCTGAAGAAACATAATTACATAGTTACACCTGATTGACCAAGGTAATAATCTCTGTTCATCCTCCTCAGTATGAATTTTATTTATCTACTCTTGGGCTTTGAGCACATTCACCAAATGCATTCCTGCTCAGACTCTTCTAGGAAGCAATGAACTAAAAAGACAAGAAAATGATGTGCTATCATATGGGGAGTGCAGACTGATTGGGTTAATGGAAGGCCTGTATCATGTTTTCCTTCCTCAAAGAATGTCAGGCTGGATGTCAGGGGAATGGGACAGAAAGTGATTCTTGGAACTAGCTGAACACAGACTGACATAATCTACACAATTATGAATAATTTACTTCAACACAACAAAATTGTCAGGAGTTCGATGAAAAAGGAACCGGAGAAGGATGTGTATGGCCAATGACTATACTGATTGTAAGTGAAACATGCATGCCAACAAAGCCAGTGCAGAAAAAATAAATGCAGACACAAAGCAGGCAGCAAAATAAAGTTTGTCATTGCCCTTGAGTTTGGCACGAATTATGGAGGTACAGGAGTGATGTACAACCCCACTTGCTTTCTGGAGTTTCTGAATCTGTAGCAGCAGACAGAAATGCCACACAAGGCTGGCCCTGTGTCAAATCTTGCTCCACTGTTGTTGACATTCAGAGAGGGCACACAGACAGTGGATGCCTCACTACCTCGACTCATAGGCCTCAATCTCAGAATGAACTCTGATCAGCAAGTTCCATGCCCAGTCCCACTATGACTAAAAGGCAGTTTTCCTTGAATTTCTCCTGTGGATGTGCTGAGTTTCACTCTCAGAGCTGTTGTTTCCTCCTGCTCTCTGACCTATCCGTGACATTTATTGAAACTTCATCTATCATCTCACTCCCTGTTCATTGTCTCATCCTACAGGAGGCTACTGTGCATTCATGGGATCGAGGTTCCATCCTTCATGCTACACTGAAGAGCTTCTTGTATTTTGTGTGTCTGGGTCACTCACACAGTTTTGGAATTGACAGTGTCTGTTAGTGCTATCTAGAGATTCGAATCATAGTACAAACATCCTTGAAGGACAGTAGATCAGTGGATCAGAAGATCAAACAGGGCAGAACATCCTGCAAAGGATGCCAGTAGAACAAATTCCTCCTTATGAATCTGCACTCCAAATTCAACTAGCCTCTGATGACAACAGAAATTTCACCCATCCCTGCAGAATGCTTGCTCTCACATTAACTCACTGGCAGAGTAAAAAACTCTTGGCACAGGACAGGAGTAGCATTTTTAATGAGATGCAAATTCAGTGATGCATAAAACCCAACTGCACGTGGTGCCATAGGACCCTACATGACATCCAGGCAGATAGGGAAACTGCCACCACACACAGAGGTGAGCTATAAGATCAGCATTCCATTGCCAAATGGACAACTGTGTGACAGATTGCCAAGTCTCTACCATATAAGGAAACCTTCCATTTTGGACAAGGGATGCATCAGAATGGTGAAATTGGACTTTATCCCAATCATGAGCTATATAATAGCCTTGACTGAAGCCATATTTTACAAAGTAAAATTAGTCACTTATCAAGAAAATACAATAGAAAATGATTTGATTAGATTCTAGGAGAGATACATATTTGAAAGAGATGAAATGTTTTCATTGCAACTTCCAAGTTTTGAGGTAGTTTTAAAACTGGGCATTATTCTCCAGGTGATAATTGGTGATTAACATTACAAACCTGTCCTTTGGAGTTGTCGTCATACCCAAAGGCGGCTCGCTGTGCTTTTCGATTGTTCGGATGCAATCTTCTTCTGCTTCCTGGATCCATGTCATACCTGTGTTGGGAAAAGAACCACAACACATTTAGATAATGACATACTCTGACAGAACCTAATAACTTGACGTAGGATGTCATTACAAGGCAGCGTTGCAATTTGCAGTTTCAACTCTACATATGAACTCGCTGTCCATTCGATCCTCAGAACTATTTGCAAACGTATAAACAGCAACATTGTCCTCTCAAAAACATGTTTGTTTTTTTTTTTTGTTTGTTTTTTTTTGCCAGTAAAATGATAGTCAAGACCATGCGGTCCTTCCCTGGAAATTCCTGGTTCCATAAATGTTCCCTTTCTTCATTTGAAGGAAGCTGCAAAAGCCAAATTTATTATGTGCCTTCCCTATCATCTGTCAAAGGACAGCAAGTCATAAAGACTTCACTAATCCCTTTAGCAAAACTTTTCTCAGGATGCCATATATTTTTCTCTCAGTGTCCTCTTTCTGTCATGTGAAGCCTTGCCCTCTTTCTCCCTTCCAACTGCCTGGCCTAAGGTCACATGAAGGACTAGAAAGCCCTTCTGTAGTATATGCCATCCCCCACAAGTATAACAGAGCAATTGATGTTGATTTCTGTGATACTAACTCAGAAGATGATTAAATTCTGATTTAATTAATTAAATGAGCATATATCTTTTTAGCCTCTTGTTCTTATTCTCACCTTTGTGCTCCTTCAACCATACACACATGTATTCTGTAATCAGTTGTGGTACTGCAACTTGCCCAAGTTTTAGCATCCATAAACACATCATAAACATGATCCTTTTAAGTGGACTACATACCGTCCTATGGTTATCCAGATCGGGTTGTTGCCAGGTACATTTCCACATTGGCTGGGCACACCTGAGACCTGCCATCCTTGGCTGGTAGGCCATCTGGCACAGGACTCTGTGAAAGTTTCATTCAGAACAAGTTTTAGTCAGGACACTTTTCCTTCTGCGACCACAACACTTGGCAAATATGTGACCTCTATAGTGAGAACTAGCTTTTTTTCCACAGCAAATGTCATCTTCCAACTCAAGTTTATCTATCCATTCTTCTAGTTCCCAGTTATGCAGAACTAGAGACCAGAAGAAACACATTTACATAGTTACACCTGATTGACCAAGGTAATCATCACTGTTCATCCTCCTCAGGATGAATTTTATTTATCTTCTCTTGGGCTTTGAGCACATTAACCAAAAGCATTCCTGCTCAGACTGTTCCTGGAAACAATGTACTAAAAGGATGAGAAAATGGTGTGCTATGACATGGGGACTGCAGACTGCTTGGGGTAATGGAAGGCAGGTATCATGTTTGACTTCCTCAAGGAATGTGTTGTGCCTGATATCAGGGGAATAGGTAGAACGTGATTCTTGGCACTATCTGAATACAGACTGACCTAATCTACATAATTATAATTAATTCATAGCAACACAAGAAAATACTCGGGAATTCAATGAAAAAGGAACCGAAGAAGGACCCTTAAGGCAAATTACTATACTGTTTGTATGTGAAACATGCATGCCAACAAACGCAGTGAACAAAAAATAAATGCATGCACAAATCAGGCAGCAAAGTAAAGTTTGTCTTTGACCTCGAGTTTGGCAAGAATCATGGAGGTACTGGAGTGATGTACAACCCAAACTTGCTTTCCAGAGTTTCTAAATTTCTAACAGCAGACAGAAAAACCACACAAGGCTGCCCCTGTGTCGAATCTTGCTGCCCTGTTCTTGACATTCAGAGAGGGCACACAGATGCCTCCTTATGTTGCCTTATAGCCTTCAATCTCAGAATGAACTCTGACCAGGAAGTTCCATGCTCAGTCCCACTCTGTGGGCATTTTCCCTTGAATTTATCCAGTGAATGTGCTGATTTTCACTCTCAGAGCTGGTGTTTCCTCCTGATCTCTGACCTATTCTTGACCTTTATTTGAACTTCACCTGACATCTTATATCCTGTTCATCCTCTCATCCAACAGGAGGCTATTGTGAATTCAGTGGGATCCAGGTTCCATCCTTCAGAGTATACAGCATAGCTTCCTGTATTTTGTGTGTCTGGGTCACTGACATAGTTTTGGAATTGACAGTATCTGATAGTCCTATCCAGAGATTTGAATCATAGAACAAACATCCTTGAAAGACAGTTGATCAGAAGATCGAACAGGGCAGAACATCTTGCAAAAGTTGCCAGTAGAACAATTTCCTCCTTATGAATCTCCACTCCAAACTCACCTAGCCTCTGATGACAACAGAAATTTCACCCATCCCAGGAGAGTGCCTGCTCTCACCTTAACTCATTGGCAGAGAAAAAACTCTTAGCACAAGGCCTAAGTAGCACATTTAATGATAGGCAAATTCACTGATACATAACATAGGACACTAGACGACATCCAGGCAGATAGGGAAACTGCCACCCTACAGATTGATGAGCGATAATATCTGCATTCCATTGGAAGATGTATGACTGTGTGACAGATGGCCAAGTCTGTTGCCTATAATGAATCCTTCCATTTTGGACAAGGGATGCATCAGGATGGTGAAATTGGACTTCATCCCAATCATGAGCTATATAAGGGCCTTGACCGAAGCCATTATGTACAATGGAAAAATTTGTCACTTATCACGAAACTATAATGAACAAATTTTGACATGATTCTGAGTCAACTAAAAATGTAAAAGAGAAGAGATGTTTTTATTGCAACTTCCAAGTTTTGAGGTAGTTAAAACTGGGCATCATTCTGTGAACATATAAGGAATACCTTCCATTTGAAAAGCGGGATTCATCAGTATGTGAAATTTGACCGTTGGGATCTCTTTCATGAGCTACCTAGTTGCTATAACTCCCACCGAAGTAATTTTTACAAGGGAAAATTAGTCACAAACAACAAAGACTAAGTGAAATGATTGGACACCATCACTTATTAAAGAGACAATCAATAAGATAGTAAACCCATTGTCCAACAGAACTATGTGACTGAGGACCCTGTGTCTTCCTTTAGGACACTAGATATATCAATACTGTGAAATTAGTCTCTTTACCTTTTCTACTCTACAGGGTGCAATGAATTACATCGAAGCAACTTTTACATTGGAAAACTGGTTTCTAAATCCTGAAAGACACTATGAAATTATGTGTTTTCATTATAATAGCAAACTATTGTGTCACTAGTTATATTAGGTAGTTGAATACGTACTTTACTTTAAAATTGCCATACCCTCAAATTCAACACCACAATATGAATTGTGTCAGCTTAATACTTTACATACCCATTTTTCCGGATTCGATATTATGTCATAATATTCTTCCTCATCTTGTTCAATTTGGTCAATGTGTTCATCTAGACCAGGAGTGAATATCTTATTATCTAGTGTCAAACACACAGACACTCACACACACACACACACACTCACACACACACACACAAACACACACAAACACACATGCCCACTCTTAATTTATAAACAAACATAATAGTCTATCAGGACGTAACAATAATTTCATGTCAGAATAGACTGCAGTACAACTTTTATTTAATAGTTTCAATTGTACATATAACGTAGCAATCCTTTTGAAACCTGAAAAAGAACAACTTCAATTATACAATCACCACCCCTGCCCTCACATGATATGATATATTAGTATGAGGTCACTGAATATGACTTCCCTAGAAATTTCTGACTTTGTGAATGTATACATTCTTCATACAAGGATAAACTGGGGAAGAACATACTCATGTTCTTGCCTTATTGTGTGTCTAAAAAAATTAAGATTTGAACTTCACTAAACACTTCATTATAAACTTTCTGAGGATAGCACATTTTTTTCTATCTGTATCCTATGTTGACATTTTACCATTCTAAAACCTCTGCTGCTCCATAGTTCACTTGTGGCACATTTTAGATTATAAACCCTTCTGGAACATATGCCTTTTCCCACTCTCATAGGAGAGGAATACTTTTGTTTTGTTTGGTGGTAACCAAGGAGATTACAATATTTGCAATTCCTAACACATGTCTGCTGTTTTAGATAGTGGTTCTTATTTAGAGATCTATGATCCTCCAGACTTATCCACATGGATTCTATAATCTATTTGGATGCTGCAACATGCCCATGTTTTGTTATCAATTAACATGATAATTTTTAAATGGACTACATACCGTCCTCTGGAAGTCCAGATAGTGGTGTCGCCAATTGGACTTTCACATTGGCTGATAGCCCAGGTTGTCTGCAATCCTCAGCTTGTGTGCCATCTGGCAGAGGACTCTGTGAAAGAGTCATTAGTCAGGATGCTTTCCCTTTCTGAGAACACAACTCAACTTGCCATTTTCAGAAAACAACACTTGACAAATATGTGAAGTCTATAGGGAGCACTAGGTTGTTGCAGGGCAAATCTCGTCTTCAGGCTCAAGTGCATCTATCCTTTCTTCTAGTTCTCCCTTATGAAGAACTAGTGACCAGATGAAGAAACACATTTACAGAGTTCCACCTGATTGACCAAGGTAATCATCTCTGTTCACCCTCCTCAGTATGAATTTTATTTATCTGCTACTGGGCTTTGGTCATATTCACCAAATACACTTCTGCCCAGACTCTTCGTGTAAACAACAACCTAAGAAAGTGTAGGAAATGATGTATTATGATACTTGCTTTGTCACTGAAGCAAGTGACATTTTCCTTAAACTCCTCCAATAAATATGATGTTTTTCACTTTAAAATCTCCTATCCATTTCTGTATTCTGACATGTCAATGAGTGTTAGATCTTCACCTGAAATACTATTTCTACTTAATCTTCTCAGCATTATGGAGGCTTTTGTTTATTTAGAGGCAAATTGGTTCCATATCTCATAGTATAGAGTACAGCTTTCTATATTTTATGTGTCTGGGTATATTACAAAGATTTGGAATTCACAGTTTCCTGTATCTGTGTGGAATATTGAGTCTTAGCTAAAATATCCATGGAGGACAGCATTTTCTAATTTCATTTCCTTCTCTGATTATAGCAATATTTATGTGATTAAGGGTTGGTACTTCAAAACAAAACTTTCAGATGGGAACAAGACTTATCTTCTAGGCTGTTCTCTTGAACATACAGCCCGATCCTCTTTGTACATACAAAAATATTTATTTATTCTTCATAGGCATATTCTAGTCGTGTTCAGGTAAACTAGAGTATGATATTTATTTCTATGTATAAATCTAACAATAATTAATTAAGTCAGTGTCATAAGCCAAGTCATTACTCAAACTTTTACCATTTCTTTGAGGAGGTAAAAATCATGAAAAATACTTTCTTCTCATTATTCAAACCATAGATTACTCCATCTTATCTTCTTAATTGAAGAACTACAAATTTCCCACTGACAAACACAAAATATATGAGCCCTTCACCTTGTCATGGATGTCTGGAATTATGACACTACAATTGTGTACATGGGAAGTATCAACCTTTCTACTAAATCCAATTCAGGCTCACTTTTTTCGCATCCTCCATTCTATAAGCAGACTCTATAAGCACATTCTATAAGCACAGACACACTGTACACTCATCATTAGATGCAGATCATGACTGTGCCAAAATCCAACTTCCCTTCCTGATAGAAACCCTTCAGGATCGATCCAGCAACAAGCAAAGTATTCTTTAACATAATCAATGCAATAAGTACCAAACACAGGCAGCAGTTTCCAACACAGGACAGAGAAAGCATTTTGAGTAAAATCATGAAGGATACAGGGATAAACATTCTCACTCCTCCTCCTCAGGAAAATCCTTGAAATTGTACAGAGCAATGAGTCATGTCAAGGAAACAAACTGGACACCATCACGGGAATTCAGGCTGAAAGAAGTTTTATTACCAAAGGAATCCATGCTGTACAAGAATGATCCTAAGGCCTCCAAATGTAAACACCAAAGGGTAATGAACACATTTAGCAAAAGCACAGGACACAAATGCAGGTACTAAAGGAAGTAGTCTTTCTCTATGCAAATGGCAAACATACTGAGAAAGAAATGAATGACAGGATTTCATAAAAATGGCTTCAAATGATATTAAGACGGTGAAATATAATAATCCTAAGTCAGCAAATGAGAAAAAGAAAACTTTTTTAAATCTAAGCAGATGAGAGGACATTATCATAGGATGGAAAAACGGGAAAGAGTTGTTCTTTAAACTCCTCATGCATCAATAAGCAAAGGAAGGATTAACTGTCTTGCTTCTCAGACTTCCCATGAAATTTTCACAAAAATCAGATAACATCATCTTGAGTTTTGTATGTAAATCCAATAGTAAGTAAAGTCAAACCAAACTGGAATGGCAAAAAAGCAAACAGCAAACCAACCAACAACAAAACCTGCTGCAGCTTTCACCATAGCAAAATTCCGATTGCACTCACAAATAAATTAATTACTATGGTACTTGTCGACTTCATAGAAACAGTGATTGATATAGGCAACTTAGTTCATGCATGCCATCCAGAATCCTACAGCCACTTGAATTTTGAAAAGGATTCCAACATTTCCCACCAGAGAAAGGACAGCATCTTTAACCAAGGGTCACAATGAAACTGGGTAGACCCTTAGACCCTTATTCGTATGCAAGGGGATCCTTCATTCTCAGGCTTTATAAATATTGACTCCAAATGTTTCTATGCTTTGTAGATAAGAACTGAAACTCGTAACATATTACAGGTGAGTGCAGGGGAAGGAAACTTAACTCAGTAGCAGAGCAAAGGACTTTCTACAAAGGACCCTGTTTTCATACACAAAGATAATAAAATTCACAGCTCCAAATATCCAGTTATCAAATGGAACCATAGGAAACTAAACAACTTCTCATAAGACAAGGGTACCTCACTCAATAAATAGACAATCTATAGGATAAATAACCCACTGGTAGAAGATATGTGACAGAGGGGCATGTAAGTAGAATATACAAACAATATACCCCTTACAACACAAGATGTGTCCTGACAGTGATGTTTGTCTTTATTGGTTACATATACCACATTTACCTATGACTTACACAAAAGCAATGTTTGATTTGGAAAAATGGTTAGTATTTGCCAATGGGGTATAAAAAAATGAAGTGACTGAATTAGCTGCTTTCATGGTAATGTTAAATTATTGTTTTAACTGTAATGTCGTATTAAATGTGCATTATTTTTCAGGTAATATTTTCTAAGTCAACACGACTAAGTAATTAATGTGAATTTTATAGGTTACATACCCATCCTTCATTCCTTAGATTTGAGTCTGAATGCTCCTCACTGTCTCCTTTGTTTCCCACTATGGATTTTTCTGCTGCAGTATTTATATACACATTAGATATTGTAAATATAACCAAAGTGCACTTAGAAAGCCTAATACTCGATACAGGACATCATTACTTAATGTTAGATGATGATATGAATATCATTTTGACCTTGTATATGCTCAAGTCACATCCTGAGTCTACCACCATTTCCTTTAGCCTGTGAGATCAAGACATAACTCCTTCTGCACACATGGTCCTTCTCCAGGATCATGTCTGCCTGTATGTCACCATATTATATCAGGATATTAATGACCTAAACCTCTGAGACTGTATGCCTCTTGATTAAATGTTTCCTTTATCAGAATTGCCATGATCATGGTATCTCTTCACAGCATTGCACAGTGCCTTTAGAACATAACTACTCAGCACATTGCTCAAATACAGAAGTTTAAATGTATACACTCGGAGGGCAATGTCAGAGGATGATGCTGTAGAGGATAGATTGTCAGCTATGAAATTATTGGCACATATGCAGTAATATGTGAAAATAATGCAGGGGTACTTCAATGTACATAAAACAATAATTGTAATCCACCATATAACAAACTGAAAGACAAAAGCAACATGGTAATCCCATTAGCTGCTGAAGAGGTCCTTAGATAAAATCGAACACCATTTCATAATAACTTTCACAGAGATACAAGGAACAGACCTCACGACAATAAAGGCAAAGTTAACAGCAAGGCAATTGCCAATGTCAACCTAAATGAAGAGAAACTCAAAGCATTTACACACACACACACACAAAAAAAATGAGACAATGTTGTCCAATCTCTTCACACCTATTCAACCTACTACTTAAATCCTTAGCTATAGTAGTAAGAAAACTGAAAGCAATCAAGTGGATACACATAGAAAAGGAAGAAATTGAAGTATCTATTTGCTGATGATATGACTATGTGTATAAATGATCCAAAAACCTTCTATACCAATAATGTTATACAGCTGATAAACACTTTGTGCAAAGCAACAGCATACAAAATTATCACGAGACTTCTGAAATACAAATGACAAATGGGTTGAGAAAGAAGTCAGATAAACAATACTTCAATACTTTCCTTAGAAACAATATGTTTCAAAATAGCATGTGTGTGTGTTTGTGTGTGTGTGTGTGTGTGTGTGTGTGTGTACATATATACACAGTGGTATCTCTTACTAAGCAAGTTAAAAACTTGTAGAATGAAACTTTCAGACGCGGAAGAAACTGAAGATGATATCAGAAGATATAAATATCTTTCATACTCGTGGATTGGGAGGATCAGTTTAGTGGAAATGACCATCATATATCTGCAATATACAGACTCAATGGAACCAAAAAAGTTCTAACACAGTTCTTCACAGATCTTGAGAGGGAAACTTTTAACTTCATATGTAAACACAAATATAGAAAGAGAGAGAGGGAGAGAGAGGGGAGAGAGACTGGAGGAAGAGAGAGAGAATACAGAGGTAAGAGAGAGACTGAGAGAGTGGGGGAGAGAGGAGGAGGCAGAGAGAATAGCTGAGGAAATCCTGAATAATACAAAAACTGCTGAAGTTCTCTGATCTCAAATTGCACTACAGTACTATAGTACTAATACAAATTGGTAATGGCATCAAAACAGACACATTGATCAAGGATAACAAACTAAAGTCTGATAAATGAGGTCACACGAATATGGCCACGTGATTTTTGATAAAGGAGCTAGAAATGCACACTGGAAAAAAGACAGCATTGTTAAGAAATGGTGCTGGAATATCTGGATGGTGGCCTATAGAACACAAACACACCCATACTTATTCCTCTACATATAACTTCACTTTAAATGGATGAAGAACATCAACATACAACCAGACACACAGAACCTGATAGAAGAGAAGACAGAGAATAAACTTGAAACCTTTGGTACAGCACAAGAAATAAGAACAAGAATAAATGGAACCTCATGGAACGAAACAGCTTCTGTATAGCAAAGGACACCATCATTTGCACATAATATCAGACTACGGGTTGAGGAAAGATTGTTATCAACTACACATCAGAGAGAAGCTAACACCTAAAATATGAAAGGAATTCAAAGAACTGGACAACAAGAAAACAAAATAACCCAATTAAAATGGAGTATAGACCGAAACAAAAAATTCTCATAAAAAAATCAAGTAGCTGAAAAACATGTAAAGAAATGTTCAACATTCTTTGTCATGTAGGATATACATATCAAAACTACTGTGAGATTTCATATTACACATCTCAGGATGGTCAAAATTCAGCAAAACAAATGATGGCCCAAACCCACAAAACAAATGACATCTCGTGCTGGTAAGGATGTGGGATAAGGGGATTCATCTATTGAGGGTATGGGTGCAAACATCTATAGCCACTATGGAAATCAGTGTGGTGACTCCTCATGAAGCTGCAAATTCAAGATCCAGTTCTACAACTCTTGGGCATATACCAAAGGACTCTACGTCCTACTACAGAGATACTTGCTCAACTGTGTTCATTGCTGCTCTATTCATAATAGACAGGAATGGAAAACAGCCTAGTAGTCTGCCAGTGGGTGAATGAACAAAGGAAATGTGATATATTTTCATAATGGAATTTTACTCAGCTCTTTGAAAATATAAATTTCAGAGGTAAATGGATGGAGCTAGAAAAAAATCATCTTGACTGAGGAAACTCACACCCAGGAAGACAATTGTCATTGTATTGACTTATATGTAGATGTTAGCTATTAAGTCTTTGGTAAGCAAGAGGATAGGTATAGAGAAAGGGACTAAGATGGAGGTAAGGATCTCCTAAGGAAGGGGAAATAGCAAATATATTTATGAATGGACAGAAGGGTGGAGACTGCACTAGAATGTTCAAATGGAAACAGGTAAGGAAGATGGGGTAGTGGGGGGATGCAGGGAAGGATGGCTAAATCTAAGGAGACTTTGATGGGGGAGACCTAATGCAACAGAAGCTTCGTAAAACATAAACAGATATGAAAGCATTCCAAAGGGAATCACTACATAGTGGGAGAGACATTTCTTGCCACCAATTGAAACCTCCTGTCCTGGGAATCGGCTACATTTAATTAATTAATACCTAGTGCTGTCCACCCTTACTGATTAGTATTCATGGAACAGGAAGGTACCTGGCTTTCCCCTAAAGGAGAAATGTAAATGCCAACCCAGTTACAAACTGTATTGTACGAAGATGACCTTCCTGCAAGATATGCTGGTGCGAGTGTGGCACGAAGCTTGTGGGGTAACCACTCACTCTCTGATTGCAATTGAGTCCCAGTTTGTGGGAAGGAATCTACCCAGCTCAGGTGGACGATAGCCTGAGACTAGATAGGTCAGGGCCCTGGAGAAAAACCAAGTAATGCTGTCCTGCTAACTGTACTTAGAAAATAAAATGATTCCTAAGGACATTTTCCACATCCATGGATTTGGATCTTGTTCAGCCATCAACAGAGAAACTTCCTCCTGCTAGTGCAGGGGAGAAAAATGAGGACAAAAAATACAGAGGCCCACAACTGGATAATATGCAGAGAGTGAGAGAGACTTTGGAACTCTCAGTGGTATGTGCAATGTCTCCATTAAAGCCCTCCTGTCAGAGCTCAGGGAATTCTGCTGAAGAAGCAGGCAGGCAGATTGCAAGAGCAGGTTAATATGCAAGACACCAAGGAAACAAAGCTTTCTGAACACACTAGGACTGACAAACAAATGAAGCCACAGACTGGCTGATGCAGAGGGTCTAAGCTAGAAGGGGTACCAGCCCTGACAGGGTAAGTAGACACCACCCAGAAACGATCTCCAATTGGTAACACTCACAAAGGAACCCTGGCTTTGTCCACTGGAGTCTCATTGCCTATACAAACCACATTTAAAAGCAGTCCCTGTTCCCACAAGCACACAGCCAACAGAAAACCAATACAATGGTACTATTGGAGGTTTCTTTTGTCTCACAATACTTTGTCTGTCCATTTTCTAAGCATACAGATCTTTTGCTCTTATAGTGTTGATGGGTTTCTGTTGTGCCAATGAGTGTATCTCAGCGTTCATCTGTGTTTCTTGTGCTCTTTCTTTGGATCTTTTTCTGTTTGTTTTGCCTACTTCTGGTGAGTTTCCTTTTATATTATCCTATTCAATTTTCCTTTATTATTATTTTTAGATGCCTGCTCTTTGTAATGAGACAGAGAGAGAGAGAGAAAGGAGGGTTGTATATATGTGGTTAGACAATTCTCTTTGAGAAAGAAAACATTCTTGCTCCACCATTTCTATATGAAGAAAGACTAGGGAACATAAAAATGGAGGACTTACATGGGGAAGTCGTGCAGTTATTGTGAGGTTTTTCACATTCAGGTTCTAAAATTTTCAATCTGACAAATACAGAAATGGCATCAGTTAATTTGATTTTTATGATAGCAAAACATTGATCAATATACTTCATTTGAAGATTTAAAATGTTTCAGGTATTTTTCATAATATTTGCCATACCCTACACATTTATGAATCATGTGAAAAGAAGACAAAGAAGACAAAAGAGGAGAAGACGATAAAGGAGAAGAAGAAGAAGGAGAAGGAAAAGGAGGAGCAGAAGGAAAGGAGGAGAAGGAGAAGAGGAAGAAGAAGTGATGGGAGATGTCATTCTGC
The DNA here is from genome assembly GCF_943737965.1 of Phodopus roborovskii. Taxonomy (NCBI): domain Eukaryota; kingdom Metazoa; phylum Chordata; class Mammalia; order Rodentia; family Cricetidae; genus Phodopus; species Phodopus roborovskii. The sequence goes on along the minus strand of NW_026125923.1, from coordinate 43,673 downwards.
ATATGTTTTTCATACTGGTTAATAATAAAGCACTGTTGGCCAATAGGAACGGAAGATAGGAGGGACTAGGGGACAAGGAGGAAATAGAAAGTAGGAAGGAGGAGCCAAGATGGAGAGTCTGAAGGAAACAGTATGCCGCCGGCTCCCTGGTAAGAGAAATACATAGATCAGCAGAAACGAGTTAATACTTAAGACAAAGCTAGCCAATAAGAAACTAGTACCTGGCCAACAAAGAAGGAGATAAGAAGAGCTCAATTCACTTTTTGTAATTGAAGGAGGAGAGGACAACGTGAAATGCTATTGAGTCAAGACTGTTATAATATAAACCATCTAGCATATCTTGACAGGATGGAAAGTTCCCTGATATTAGGAGTTCTTTTTCTGGCGCAGAATTTCTCTTAGGCTCCAAATCTCAGCATTTACTAGTTTAGTTCACCAACTTACTATGAATATTTCATCATGTGAAAGTATGTATGGAATTAGCAAAGCAGTATATTATGTTTTGCTTCTCAATCTTGAACTAATACAAATCCCAAAACAAGATGGGTAGTGATGGTGTGCACCCTTAATCCCCATGAAGGAGGCAGAAGTAGTTGGATCTCTGTGAGTTCAAGACCAGACTGGCCTAAGGTGCTAGTTCCAGGACAGCCAGGGATATTAAGCAGAGAAAACCTGTCTCAAAAAACAAAAACAAAAGACAAACAAACAACAAAATAAAATAACCAGAATCCCAAATGAAAACCACCGTGTAATTCTTTAATGGGTCTGAACTAAAGAGTCAGTCAAAGATGAGAACACTATGGAATTTCAAGACATGGGTTGGTCTGTTGCTATTCTTCTTCTATCCAGTAATGAAGTACTTAGCTGAGTTTTGTCATAATGACCCTGCACATCCATGCTTTTCACCAACTGACACAGAAGACAAAGTCATATTTCATACTTGTATAAACATACACATGAGATGTGATGGGGTTTATGTGTAAAACATAGGTAACAATTTGTGTTCACAGAATTCTGCTCCGTGTCTTTCATTTGAGGCAGATATGGAAAGCATCACAATGCTTGAGGCACAGACTAAAGTCGCTTGAGTAATCCTAAGTAATATGGAAAACACTGGATAGGTGTGCTGCCTTGTGTTATGTCAAAATGACACATGGAGAGTCTGATAAGAGGGAGCCTTAACCGAGAAAATGCTTCTATAAGGTCTGACTATGGGAATTTTCTTACTTGGTCATCCATGGGCGAGGGCCCAACCCAATGGGAGATGTTACTGTCCTTGGATAGGTGGTCCTGTCTTCTATTAAAACGCAGGCTGAGCAAGTAATGAGCAATCTGTTCAGCAGCACCTCTCCAACATCCATGCATTGAAACCTAACTGTCCTGTTTGAGTTCCTGCCTGACCTCCATTGATGAAAAACTGGATGTGGATGTATAGTCAAATAAACCCTTTCCTCAAGTTGATTTGGTCATGGTGTATCATCACAGCAATAGTGATGGTACTAGAACAACAGGTCAATGACTTCCTATCACCTTCCCTGAGGAAGGTAATAGAGATCTGTCACAACCACAGGGCATGATTCATGCAACATTTGCACACAGATTACTACTACTAAAGAAGGAAAACATTCTGAAAATGTTTGGACCCATGTGATATTTTAATGTATTCACAAACCCATTTAGAGAGACAACACCAAGTAACTTATTGTGATGGTCTTCTAGGATACTGCAATGCTTTGAATACATGATCACATTCAGTTGCCTAGCAATGGGTGTGGGGAAATCTTAGTCTTGGCTGCCAGAGTACAGTACTACTATAATGGGAAAAATTTTGAATGTACAACCACATGGGCAATTGAACTACCCAGCTTTCAAGGCCCCATGACTATTACGGTAAAGACCCAGGCAAGGTTAATCAAAAGTGGACTGAAGGACAAGCTTGATGGTGCCAAATGCCCATGAACCAAAGCTGACTAGGTTTTCCTCATGCCTGCCACATCCATCCAATATATGTTAAGACTTGACTTTGATGTACTTAGGGAATCTCTTTGGTTGTTTCAAAGTCGAGGAGTGGGAGTAATAGACAGCATAGCTCCCAGAGGAGAATGTTACCATTTTCTGTGGAAGTGTACATTGTGAGATTGAAACAGCCAGTAGAGAAAATGAGAACACAACAGGGATTCTATCCCATTGCCTGAGGGCTCTTCGTGGAATGAAAGAAAACATGGGGGGTTCTCCTGAATGATAAACAATTTTTTTAAATTTTATTTTACATATTTATCCCAGTTTCCTCTCTCTCTCCATTCCTCCATCCCTCCCTATTTCCCTCTCCCCCACCCTTACATGCACCCCAACCACCCTCTCTTCCCAACTTCCCCCCCAGTCCACATGTAGGGTGATGCTCTCCAGGAAGTGTCAGCTAAATCTGTCATTTGGAGTAGGGACTAGGACTTCTCTCCTGTCTCTATGTTAAGGGAGTATCCCTACATGGGGTGGGGGGGAGTACACCAAAATCTTTTTGTGTACCAGGAATGCATCCTGGTTCCACTGTATGTGGACCCTTAGACAGCTCAGGCCTTCTATCTGAGATACATACATGTTCAGGGGATCTGAGTAAGTCTCATGCTGGATTCTTAGCACTCAGTCTGGGAGCCCATTAGCTCCTCCTTGTTCAGGTAAGTTGTCTCTATGTGTTTATGCAGCATGGTCTTGTCCTCCCTCTCTGCATCTGGATTCTAGCTCAGCTCAGTGTTTAGTTATGGGTGTTTGCTTCTGTTTCCAACAGGTACTAGATGAGGGCTCCATGATGGTGGATAAGTTAGTCATTGATCTCATTATCAGGAAAGGGTATTTATGGGAGCCTGTCTACATTGCTCAAATTGTTAGTTGCAGTCAGTCTTGTTAAAGCTTTAGAAAGAGAGGCTAGGAGTGAAGCTCAGTGGTAAAACACCTGCCCAGCATATTCAGGTGCCTGGGTGTAATTCCCAGCCTAACCATAAATCAACTCTGAGATAATGTCTTTTGTACTCATTGCTGCTTCTCACTAATCTACAATTTCATCTGATCCTCGGCAGACAGAGTTGGCTAAAGCACTACCATTCCAAAACTTCTTAAACAACTGAAACTATAAACTTTTGCCTGACTTAAAATACAACAGTTGTAATTATTCTGTATCTACATTGGGGTTAATTAGCCTTTTAATGTATATACTTACACTTTTCTATTTCTTGCTTGGGCATAATCCAGCGCAGTCCATCCGAACATATCTAAAGACCAAACATCAGCTCCTTTATTTAATAAAAGTCTGACTAGATGTTCTGAATCGCATTTTACGCCATACATTAAGCTCGTTCTTAAATGATAGAAAGATGATTAAAGTAAACATTGAATTGCTCGTATTTTACCAATTCAATGTGTTACCATTGTGTGGAGAATTGAGCATTTAGAAACTAGACAATTATCTTGAGAGCACAAGTGTTCATCTCTGTCTCCTAGGCTATGAAGTGGAAATTAGCACTAAGATTCTTGACCCTCTTGATATGTGTGTGTGTGTGTGTGGGGGGGAGGTTAAATTAGAACACACAATCATTTTAATGGTAATCCATGATCCAGTTAATGTTAATATGACCTAGGTCCTACTTGATCTAGTTTTAAAGCTTTGGTATTAAGCATGTAGGTACTGACCTAACCAAGCTAGCTCGGTCTTTCATGCCTAAATTTATGATTTCTGAGACTTTGAGGCTCTTCTACGACATATAATAGTACCTTAGGAAAGACCTGATATCAGTAAACGTCAAAGAAGGCAATTTGAAGAAAAGTTGCCCAAAAGCCTATGATTTTACTTCAGTTAATTCTTAATATACTATACCAAAAATCAAGCACTATAAAGTTAAGTTTTCACAATAATTAAATAATTGAACTAAAACCTTATAATTTACAGAAAATGATTATATGACTATCCACATGACATTCTAAATAAGACATCAGGTATTATCACAGGGGACAGAAACTTGACTCTACATCATTTTTGTATTACTCATTGCATATAATTTTTGATCTGACATGGTTTTATCCATATTTTTAGTTTATCCCATACATTTTTGATTTGAGTGACTGTTACTATTTTAGAATACAATTAATGTTTAAAAACGCAAAAGTGCATACCTTTGGTATGGGTCGCAGAAATGAATATTTGCACCTGATGTTATTAGCAATGCTGCGGTCAATAAATTTTTTTTTCTGGAGAGCCAGCATCAGGGGGGTCAGGCCCTCCTGTAATGAAATCAACCAATAATTCATAATGCTGCCTATTCCCCAACTGAAGTGAAAACTTTATACATGGCACAGTGAATATAAAGTTTACCACAAAGTAGAGAGCACTAGAGATTTTCTTCACAGCAAACTGCTCATTCCTATGTTGTCATTGCAATTCTTCAATCCTGCCTACAGTTGTTGCAAGACCTCTCCAAAACTCATGTCAAACACTTTCCTTCCATGAATCTCTGTTCCTTTCACTACGTTTATCATGGTATATTAGAGTTGTGTGTTTGCTTCCTTTTAAGTGAAAATTATTTTAATTGAATTAAAATCATTCCCCACTCCTGTTCTTACATTAGATACTCCCCTTCCCCCACACACCTCACCTCATTTAACTTTACTTAGTACTCTTCCCAGGCTCCTTCAAGTTAGTAGCCTCTTCATCTTTGATTATCTTTACTACATATATCTATATATGTGTGTACATGTATGTATAAACATATAAATAGAACCTACTGTCTCCATAGTTGTTCTGTATATGGTTTTTAGGACGGCCACTTTGCATTAAACAACCAATAAGTGGGTTTACCTTGAAGAGAAGCAACATTTGATAATAAATTCAAAATCTAGGGATGGAACACAGTGAAGGATTTCATCTTCTACCTTAACATGTCCACTGGTATTTTTATAATTCCAGTCTTTTTATGCAGCTGTTTCTAGGAGAGACTGTTGCATGGAAGACTTCCTCATTATTCTGCCTATTACAATCTTTTCAATCCCTCTTCCTCAAAGTTTTCTGAGCCACAGACTCAAGAGTTGTGATGTAGATGTACAAGCCAACATTTCTTGGGAGCATATCTCAAAGGAACCAACCCCCAAACAAATGCCAAAGGATTTCAATATTTTTTTGAATAGGTGTACTAAATTTTCCTCTCTAACTCAGAATTTCTACCTGTATTTCAAATGATATTTGTGTGCCAGATGTAACATTTTCCAACATGAAATATGACAAAAACTGTGAAATTGTTCTTTTTCAAAATAAATAAATAACCAAAATGTGCTTCTTTGGTAAATTCCTGTTTGACCAACCGTGTGTGCAGCAGACATTAGCATCTGAACAACTTGTTTCAGGGGACCCACGATAGCAATGCCAGTCCCTTGCTCTGAACATGTCACCAAAGAAATTGACTCAAAATAGCCGAAGCGCCATATAAACTTTGATGAATTGACTGTTTCTATCATGTTATATGATGCAAGTTGTCCTAACCCTAGAAAGCCCAAGACATGTTCCTTAAAAATTATTCAATTTAATTTTTGTTCATTTCATACATAGGTGCTGTAGTGACCTCATTTCAACCTTTCCTCACTGTCTCTCCTACTCCCCCTCTGTATCAACTCTTCTCATGCCCTCCCTACTCCTTCTAATTTTGATGACCTCTTCTTTAACCAGTATTGTTGTACACACAAATTTATCTATGCCTGGTGTATGTGTGTATGTATACCTATAATGTACTGAATCCATTTAGTTTTGCTCATATTGTAAGTGTTAATAGCTGACGATCTAGCATTGCATTAATCTGTCAGAATTTGTTTCTAGAGAAAAAGATTCTTCTCTCATCACCCATTGTTTACCCACTGGTAGAACCTTGTAAGATTATACTGAGTGGCAAGTCACTTGGTATTGTCATCATGTGGGCCTTATTTAGGCAAAAACAAGACTGAGATTTCCTGAGTTCATTATCCTTATTATATCTAGGAAACATTATCTTGCAATAGGCACAATAGTCCTTTGGTCCTTAGAGGCATTTGTCCCCTTTTCAATGATGTTCTGGTTTGCACCAGTTGAATCTGGCTAGTCAGCAATAGAATCTTATGTTCACATTATTGGAGTCAACAAATTGCAATAATAATACCTTACAGCATTTGGGGGATCTCTTGAATTCTAGTCAACATTAATTCCAGGGACTGTTTACTTTTCCTCTTTTATTTAACACTCCTGTGCTTTGGGGTAGGGGAGACCGTTTCATCCTGTACTTAACACTACTTAAACTCCAAGACATGAGTTTAATTTCCTTGATATGATAATTCTGTGAGCAAGTAGATGTAAAATATTCCTTTTTAAAGGTTAGATCTAAGTATACAGCCCAATCTGAGCTAGAAATCATGACCTTCTTGAAACAGAAACCCCCCGGAACTCCTCCTGAGATTACAGGTATGCCATCACATCTGGATCATCTGCTTCTTCAAATTCTTTTGTATCATTTCTCCATTTTAATCAATGCTTAGGTTATTGATCAAGGCAAGATACAAATCAGAAATAAAGCAATGCTTTATCCATCAGTGAAAACTGAATAATCCCTGTATGTACTTGCTTTGGTACACTGCAATCACTCAGTAGCTTGCACTTGTGTGTAATGTGACAGCAACACTGGATGTTGTCTGTAGGGTACACAACATGTCTGACTACAAACATGATCAACCCAATAAATCTAACACATCTCCTAATCAGAATGGTGTTATTTATATTGAAGATAATTTTTCAGGTGTTAGATATGACTTGTGCATAGTAGGCAATGCTCAGACACAAAGCTGATATTGAGAAATAATTTTAAAATGCCATTTGAATTCATAAATTTAAAATGTCAGTTCAATTCATAAATGTATCAGACATCCTAAATCAATATCAAAACACCAGGAAAGAAAAAAGGCAGACTCAAATAGTTACATAGGGAAAGCAGGGGATGTGAGGAAGGATTGCTAAGGCTTATTAGCAAATGGGACATACTTGGATGTTGAGTATGAAAGTGTTCACTGTAGGGACTGATTAAATCAAATGGGTTCAGAGGAGAAAGGAGTTGAATCTTTATGAACAAGATGAAATCCAGATTTCTGAATTCTCCTATAGATTGAGAGTATACTGTGTTCCTGGAGGAAACAGTAAGCATGGAGTACACTGACTCCACAGAGCTTTGGTTTACTCATTTTTTTTAACCTTTGCTACGTGTTTACCAACAGATTTGTACAATCTGTTGTACAATTGGTTGATTGTAGTGCAATCAACCAAATGTTGCTCAAAATAAAACAGTCCCAGATATAGTTTGAAAGTGAAATGTCACCCAGAGGTTCATGTGACTGACACTGTAGCCTAGCTGGTCACTATTTTGCAGGAAGCTTGTGGAAGCATTTGGACATGGATCCTTGCTCTCTGAGCTATGTCATGTTGGCAATGTTGGGGTTAGTCCCAATATTGTCCCAATTTCTCCAGCGGCTTTTGCTTTCAAGGCTGTGGACATGGGAGAAGGTGAAATGTAAGTTCCTGACAGGATGAACCAGCATAATTAAGCTTCTGTGCTTTCTCGACCAAGACAAGATCATCCCCTGCGACACAAGAACTCCTTTCTTTCTGCTGGTACAAGCAGGAATGTTAAAACAATGACAAAATCATTATCAAGCACAGACATTAATCAAGTCATTGGGATGGTTAGTTTCAATTGTCAAGGACACCACCTAGAATGACTTAGGATGAGTGTTTCCATTGGGAAGCTGAATCAATTAGGCAGACCTGTGGAAATGACTGTGAGTGATTATGGATTGGTAATTGATGAGACAGTGCCAGCGCACTGTGGATGCTAGCACAGCCTGATTGGGGGTCTGAGTTGTGTAATGGTCCAGATGGTAACTGAGTACTAAACAAACAGGCATCATGGGCTCATGCATATCTTTCTACTTTTGTCTGAGGATGACAAGCTGTCTCAAGCTCCTTCCTATGGGACTTCTCCAATAATGGTCAAGATCTTGGATTGTAAGTCAAATTAGCCTTTGCTCCCCTGTGCTGCTTTTGGTCAGAACACTATCACAGCAACAGAAACAAAACTCTAATAACAGCCAGATGGTGTTGGTGCATGCCTTTCATTCCAGCACTTGGGAGGCAGCAACAGGTAGATCTTTGTGAGTTTGAAGCCAGACTTGTATACAAACAGAGTTCCAGGACAGCCAGGGTTGTTACACAGAGAACCCCAGTCTTGAATAACAAAAACAAAACCGACATAATACCGACACAGATGTTTCTTGAACTGGTTCTTTCACACTCTATTTATATTTTAATAAAATGTACAATTAACTGATCAACACTGCTCAATCTAAGCTAGGTAATGGAATTTATATGTTCCTTATTTTGTCTCTCTGTATGTCTCTCTCTCTCTCTCTCTCTCTCTCTCTTTTTTTTTTTTTTTACAACTGCGAAACCTATTGCCAAGGTTCTATGACCTTAAAATATTCAGTAAGATTTTTACTTAACAGGTACCTTCAACTGACAAGAGGGTTGTCATTTGCTCTACATCAGAAAACAAAAGCAAAAATACCAACCACAAAAAACAAAAACCCACATGAAATTGACTTTTGGTTCTGTACACTGTGAGATAAACATGAGACATGCATATCCATGAAGAAGATGTCTTTATTTCTTAAAAGACTGAACATAAGTAATTTGTTAAAGTATTCGGAATTCGAGTGAATTATTTTTTATTGTATTCATAGTTATCACTGAGAATAGACTCATATTCTCAACCAGAAAGGCTGAGAAAAAGGAGTGTCATGATAAAATCATTAGATAGGAGAGAACACAAAGAAATCGCAGCTAACTGAGCTCTCAGTCTTGTCAAGAAGGCATAATTTTTTCGATATCAGGGCATTAACATGTCACACTCATATATTCAGTGGGTATTATTGTAGAGCTGCATAAGGATCTCAGAAATATTTTAAGAATCCATTCCCAAGCCTTTTTAGATTTAGTAAACCCAAGTCCTCAGAGAAGTCTTGACTTTGACATTTTTAAAGCACTCCTCAATGTGAGTTCCAAGTATAGCTTCGAACTCAAGAACCAGACAACTTTGCTTCAGTCTCTTCTCACACCCATTCAACCAAGTCCCTTCTTCGTTTGGAAATTTGGCCATAGGAAGAAGAAGCCAGAGACATCCATTACTGGGAGACTTGATTTGATTTCCCTGGGCATTCTACGGTTATTAAAAATAATAACTAGGTCTCATCATCCAAAAGTGATCAATCTCAACTCTGGGGAATGCATTGCAGATTGGAGAGGAGAATTTAGACACTCATCTGAACAATCACATCAGCAGGAACAGGATTAGACACTAGGGTAACATCTGAACACCTCTCTGATTTCAACATAAACTTCCCACATCTTTTTCCAATCAGTTATATCTCCACTCCAAGCATTTAAAGGAAATTTCTTGCTGAAATCATTGGCTTCACCTACCTTCCCAACAGGTGTTATCTGCTGTTTGTCAAAAAGAGCACGTGTCTCATATTGAACAGTGTGATGTTCACTGATTCCTACTAAACTGGCCTCTAGGTGAGATTCTAACTCAGGACTTTCCTCAAAAGGTTCCTATTCCCCAAATTGAAGAGCAACATGTCAACACAAGAAATGGAAAGAATTCGCAAACGATGACCTGTTGTCAATATTGCCATACACTTTCAGTTTTCATCTTGGCCTATGTCCTGAAGCTTCTGATGATTTTACTCTATTATTGATGCTTCAATCTTACTGTTCAGAAATAAACATGGGCACATAACTATCCGAACACCAAGAGTTCAGTTTTCAAACCGTGTGTTTATTTGAGGACCAAGATAAAGCTTACTTCCAAGGTAAGGTTTGCTTTCTTTTATTATTTTACACTGGTTAGAAAAGTGGTGGAAAATATTGATAAAGTAGAAGTATTATACATGGCATACTTTGTGTTTTCATGAAGATTTGCTTTCCTACAAACAGGAAAGCTGTGTTCTCTATTACTTCTTTTAATAAACCAAGGTTATTTCTCCCATATTTAAAATCAGATTTATGAAAGTTCCATAGTTATTTTGACTACATCTACCCTTCTCTCTCTACTCCTTCCTGATCCACCCACTTTCCCTCCCCACCATACTTTCTGTGCTCATTAATAGATCCCACTCACTAAGTCTAGGGATAATTGCAAAATTCTCTAAGTGACAGAGCAAGTCGATTGACCACAAGGAAACAGTGTCTTCTGGACACAACAGGGCAGATGTTCATATGAACTCACAGTCATTGTGACAGGACTCACAAGACTCACCCAGGCAATACCAAGTCAGCCAAACTCTTCATTGTGGAGACAGGAAGTTAGGACGAAGTCCTATCTCTAGCTGGGGAGCTATTGGCAACTGATAGCTGTGGGAGAGGGAGAGCCAGTTTTATTTAGCAGTGTGACTCCCTAGTAGGCTGACCAAACTGCAGTGGATGGTCACAAACCCAAAAGCATATGGGCTGTGTGAACTGCACTAATTTGTTGCACTAAAAAAGCACAACAACTATGTTGATGTTTAAATAAATACCAATCAAATGATTTCTAAATGTCAGTAAGGGAATACTTGAGCTTCAGAACCCAGATAATTGTGGCCCTATACATGAACTTGTGAAAGCACACAGTTCCTAAATACTTGAGAATTTAATTTAGGTAATCTTTACCTCTGACAGCTCTTCCACATTGCTCGCTGAGGCCAAAAGGGCAGCTACGATTTCAAGGGAGTCATTGTATATGGCATGATGAAGAGTCGTTTCTCTGTTGATGTCTTTCACGTTTGGATCTGCTTCTTCTTGTGGGAGAAGCAAGACTGTGTCTCTTGAGACAGTCTGTACAGCCTGTGGATGTTGTAAAAAGAAAAACATTGAAAACTCAAGTAATTCAAAACAGGCATGTCACAGCTTTCACTATGATTCATGTTTAAGTGAGGTAATTTCATTTTCAGTATGAGCAAATAAGTCAAATCATTCCTGAAATTGATATATCTGTACTACCTTGACATGCGGTGTCATCAACTTGTCATCCGTGACGTTTTTGTCACAGCCATTCATTAAAAGAAACTTAACTACACTGTTCATCCATGAAAGGAGGCATAATGGAGAGCCATTCTGTGGGAGAAAGACACATGTTTTTATTGAAATTCTAGGCTATTATGTCAGCATGTACAATCACTCATAGTTTGCAATAATTACATGACATGTAAATCCTCTGACTCCCCACAGACCAGTGTTTAACTTTCTTCTAAGCATGTTAATTTGCTCTTATTATTCACTATATTTGAGCATCTTACTCACTGTCCAGAACGTTTGTCAATGGGGGAGAGAACCCATGGCTGTTGCATGCTAGATCAGTCCTCTGTCACTCACTCATCTAGCTCTGGGCCAAGGTTCTGGCTCAGAAGGGCCTACTTGAACAGAGACAGCATGACCTTTGCCTTGAACTCCTACTTGACTTTGCATCCTGCTCTAGGCGGCATCCTCACCATCTATCCTTTAGTCCATCAATGCAGTGATTTCTTCATCTTTACATGCAGATCCAAACAACTCCTCTCCCAGTGTACTATGACACATCAGTGAGGATCTTTGCAACCACTCTGCATGGGCTTCTGCACAATAGCTCCACATGGTAGACATTTATTAATATTATTAATATTAATTACTATTAAAGTGTGATGAACATTTCAAGTAAGCAGCAATTTATTATCTATTCTGCAAAAATTTTCGAGGTTATTTGTACACTTACAAGATCCGAAAATGCTGTTAGTTTGCTTTTATTTAACTTGAGACAGAGTCTGCTTTGTTAAAAAAAAAAAAAACTACATTAATTCATGCTCTTAATATGACATGGTGCCCAACTTAAGAATTTCTTTGGCTCACATTTTCATTCACCAAAAACTGGAATGTCATTGACAATTCTTATTGCCAACAATGACTGCTAACCCTTAAATGCTATTCATTCTTAGCACACAAAATTGAATGTCATCATGCAAGTCATGGTGCCTTGGACTAGTTGATATGACATATATGTATGGCATTCCTAGTCTCTTAAGCTAGACTTTAATAAATGCTTGTTCTAAATGCACTATATGTAAGACCTGTGAAACCTATCAACAGCAAAGTGTAAATGCATAGGAACCTTTACTTAGTTTTTTTTTTTTTTTTTTTTTTTTTTTACAAAGTTTAAGCTGTAGGTTACTTGGAGTTCAAATCAGTTGTTTTGGCTCATTCTTGACAAAAGTTGAAGACATGGAGAATTCATGGGAAGCATATGTTTGCTATGCCCAATGGCAGTATCTAAGAATAATTTCACAAGGGAGATTAAGGACAATGTGGGCCATCTCAACTTGGGCCCAATTATAAAAAAATAATAACATGTGAGCCAAATATGTTTCAAAATCAACAGTTCTTAAGAATAAATGGATAGTCACATTAGAGAATTAACAGTACAACTGAAAGCCTTAGAACAAAAAGAAGCACACTCACCTTGGAGGATTAGATGCCAGGAAATAATCAACTTGAAGTCTGAAATCAACAAAATATAAACCAGGAAAACAATACAAAAAATTATTGCAACAAAGAGTCATCAAAAGCCTTCCAACCACAAAAACTCCAGCGCCAGATGGCTTCAGTGCAGAATTCTACCAGACATTCAAGTTAAGAATTAATACCAATACTCCTCAAATCGTTCCACAAACTAGAAAGAGAAGGTTCATTATCAAGCACTTTTTATGAGGCCACAATAACCTTTGTACATAAGCCTCACAAAGACACAACTAAGAATGAAAACCACAGACCAATATCCCTGATGAACATCGATGCAAAAATACTTAATAAAATACTGGCAAATCGATTCAAGAATACATCAGAGAAATCATCCATCATGACCAAGTAGGTTTCATCCCTGGATTGCAGGGATGGTTTAACATATGAAAATCTATCAACGTGATCCACGATGTAAGCAAACAGAAAAAAAAACTATAATGAATTTTCTTTGTTCATTTTTAAAATTCTACTTAATTGTTCTTCACCCCCGCATCTCCCATGTTTTTGTAAAGAGAAATAATGAAAGGATATTGTTGGGTGTGTAGGGGGGATTGGAAGTATCTAGGTAGAAGTCAGGGAGGAGAAACAATGATTAGAATACATCATATAAATTGAAAGTTTGAAATGGTATGAAGGGAAAAAGAAGATGATAGCGAACTGAAATTATAAACACGTTAAAAGACCACATCATGCCATGACCCTGTCACCTTCATGCCAGAGATTCTGGGTGAGATCACAATATGTAAATAAATGAATATTACCCTCACAAAATAGAATAAAAGAAACCACATGTTCATCTCCATATTCGCAGGAAAGACCACTGACAAAATTCAATGTCTGGATCTTTATGCTAAAAGTCATGGAGAGGCTATGGATTGTGGGGATACACCTCAATACCATAAAAACTCTGAACAACAGGCCTATGAGCAGCATCTTGTTAAATTGAGAAACAACTTAAAATATTCCTACTAAGATAAGAAACATGACAAGGATGTTTGCTTGCTCCATGTCTATCATGTCTATCAGTAAAGAGCTGAAGTCCTAAATAGAGTAATAAGACAAGAAGGAAATTAAAGGATACAAATAATAAAACAACTAAAGTTTCATATTTGTAGACATGATGTTATAAGCTGTAAATATTCGATCAATAAACTATAGAGCTAAACAACACTTTATCAAATTATCAAAGTAGAAAAGTAACATACAAAAACCAGTAGATGCCTTACATACCAATGACAAACATACTGAAAAATAACTTTGACAAACACCTGGAAATAGATCACCTATGTATCCTACACATGATAGATGGATACTGTAAATGTAGTATATGTACAAAATAGACTGTCATTCAGCTGTGAAGTAAAATGGAATAATGTAAACTACAAGGAAATGTAGGGCACTGATGGGCCCTTCATGGACCCGGGAGGCACCTTGAGCAAGCCTGAAGCTGTTGGCAGGACTATCTTGCCCCAGAGTTGTTATTGGTGTTCTTCTTATTTTCTTGCCCCCTGGAGTTGTTATTGGTACTCTTCCTGTTTTCCTAACACACATCTCTTGGGGAGGAGCTAAGCCTGAAAATTGTACTCTTGACCCTGTTGTTTTCCACTGTGCTTGTGAATCAGTGGATAAGCCCACGATATCTCTTCAATAGAGGACATTCAGCATTCAGCATCCAACAAGACCGCTGTCTTGTCTCTTATTTCAATCTCTAGGCTTTCACCCAATTAGTGAAATACTTCATAGCGAGGGAGCTACATGGCAGTGAAAAAAAAATGGATACATGCTGAGGCCAACCAAGCTCATAAAAACAAATTATATATGTTGTCTTCATGTGTCAATGCTAGCTTTGAGACTTTTATATGTTTAACTTGGATTACATGTAGATGCCATGTAATTAGAAATGACACATTAAGACATGGAAATAGTAAAATATAGGGAAAAATCAAAGCAGAGAAGAGGATCATGAGGTGCTGAGAGCTTCAAACATGAAGGGGTTGGGAGATGTGAAAAAGAAGGAGAAACTCTTAACACAATTGATGGATCATCAAAAAGACAAATAGAAAAGGGTGACTTTGAAACTCAAGTTCAATATAGTTAGAACGGTAGTAAAAGAAAGGTGACAAGAAATAACCCCGGAAGTATAGTCTCTGTTACAGAAATGAATTCAGGAGGGTAAGTGAGAACATGGGGGAAATGGTGTGGGGTAACCCGTACTAAGGATGTATGAATATGCCTATGGAATTTAGGTTTGTAAACGAGATAAAATATGTACTGGAAAATATTATGGAAAAACAAGGATCAGGGAAAACAGATAGGCTGAATAGATGTTTATTCAGGGAGAAATAACTCAAAACATGGGCAGATGAACACCAGCAGTTTCCAGTCCCAAGGATGCCTCCAGATGCTCTTCGTCGAGGAAGCAAGACAGAGCTCTGGGCTTCCTGATCCCAGACCTAAGTCCTCCACATCACGTACGAAGCTGTCTCCACCCCTAATGGGCATGGTCAGTGCAAAGGGTGCAGGCAGGTGAATATCTCAATACAATTCCCCTTTTAGTTTAAATAAAAGATTTAGGCTTGATACAAAACTATATACAAAGACAGTGAATATCAAATATGCTCTAAGAAAAGGAGAATCAAGAACATACCTTCTTAAGACCTACATATCTAGTCCTAGCTTGAAGGTATAACAATGATTTATAACAGAGTCGGCCTAAGCTGGAAAGCTTAAGTCTAGTGCCTAATATTTCTGTCTAGGAATTGAAAATAATAATTGTGATAGTCTAATCTTCAACCTAAGCAAAATCCAGAGAAGGAAGATAACATTATTAGGGTAGGTAGGAAGTGCAGATGGGCAGCTTCCCAATGGTCCAGCAAAGGCAGAAACCACAGGCTACCTGGAGAGTCCCACAACGTCTCACAGCAACGTTGGTGCAACCAGTTTTGACTGAGGCCTAGAGTATCTGACAGACCATCACAGAAGCAGGGATGTAAAAGGCTTACTAACCTGACTTGGCAAGGTTCAGCAGTCTTCAATGTGTGTCACCTGCAAGCACATTAGGACAGCATGTCCAAGTCAGTGGTCAAGGTGGGGGCAGTTCTTTGCCCAAGTGGTCATTAGCCAAGGAGAGGAAGGACTACAGATGGAGCAACAGCAGTGCCCAGCATATTTTTGGTAAAAGCATGATGTTATCAGGAGCTATAGTGTCTCATGTCAACGGAGTACTAATATTAAAACTTTTAAATGCCATGTTCTACAGGTCGATGAAGTGTTTGGAGAGCAAGCATCTATGTCTGACTAATCTCATAGGTATAAGAACATGAGTAAAGATAATCTGCAATACTCGGGAGTTAAAACTTCCCTGAGTAAGCAGGGACAATTACTTTAGATATGTAGAGTAGAAATGTCTTGACCACAGGTAGAACTGTATAATGCAGCATGAAAAAAATATTAAATTTTATCAATATACAAAATGTGTCGAATGTAAGTAAAGGTTACAACATATAAGAATCTATAACAATGCAAGTTGTATATAACCAATAATAAGTGTTGTTCCTACCAGGTTTCCTCAACCTCCAAGGAAGTGACTCCTGATTGCAAAAGCAAAAGGTTTTTATTGCTAAGAACTGAACTGCCTGGGACTTCACTCTATCAGAAGACTAAGGTGCCCGCATAAAATTGCAAAGAGTTTTTAGAGGGAAAGGGAGTTTGAGACTGCCAGTCTCAGCCCAGAAGGTTTCTAAAGTTACAGAGATTTCATAGAATACAATTTTTTTTACAAGACAGGATTGTTTAGCGCACTTGCAAGGTTAGGGGGTTTTCTTTTCTATGTCTGGCGGGCTCAGTGGCCTTGTCATTAAGCTGACTGGAGAGTACATCCAGTCAGAGAATTATCTATATCTATTGGCAGAAACACTTGTCCTTTCTGGTTTTCCCTTCTTGGCATGAGTCCTGTATCTTTTAGTTATTAATTTTCCCACATAATAAGAAAGTAAGTTAATTTACCGATATCCCATTTACATCATACCTTTCCCAACCATACCCTATACCTGTCTAAAAAAAGCCTGAGCAACACTTTCCATACCCAACTGTAGGTAACTAAAACCAACCCTATGCAGATGAGTAATATACCTAAAAGCCAACAGGAGGGAAAGGGGTGTCATCATTACTTAAGATTACTTCCTGCTAAAATAGGATGATGATTACTTGATGGTATGGTGGAGGAAGAAAATTTCTTGACAGGGACTAGCTGTAACCTTTGTAGCTAGTCTCTGAGTGGCAGGATATGCTTGACTGAAGTTCTATCTGAAACTCTGGCCAGGCTATAATGAGAAGGTGCACCATTTCAGCAAGCCAGTCAGGAGCTGTCTTGAGCTTAACAGTCACAAACAGGTTTTAGCATGATGTCTGTAGTCCAGATGCATGCATCAGTTTGAGTCAAGTGGAAACAAAAGTGTGGCCCCATAATCTCTCTAGAGATTTCAAAGATTGCTGTTGAGAATTTTCCAGTTCCTTGTTAAAAACTTGAACAGCAATATCAACATAAAACTTTCAAACTTTAAGGTATGCATATTGGGAAAGTCAACAATAATCATAAAAATGTATATGAGGAAAAGTAGGATTTTAGAGAGAAAATCGAGTATAGGCAAATGACAGTCCCCAGACTTTTTTTCTGCCTTAGACCAATTGGCTTCTTGATATAAGGCAGAAACTGACTTTAATATGAAACATATGCTTGAATTTAGAGAAGGAAAGCCAAATCCAACTCCAAAGCCAGCATTGGTTTACATTTACTGGGACTAATAGAGTACTAGGAAGTAAAGAGAAATAGATTCCTGTATAGAAATATTTCACTAGAATTAAATATTTTTACCATATATCAGATTCCTCTTCATTAGATGGTTCTTTCTGGAGAGATATTTTCTCTTCTGTAAGTACCTACATGGTCAGTGTCCTTTGGCTTTTTGAAGATGGGTGTTTTCTATGTCCTGTAATGACAAGAACAGAACACTTCCTCTCCACACAAATCCAAATCATGGGAACTATTTGGAGGACGACTTGTCATTTCTCTCCATTAAGATGTTTCTCTTGTTCAACTTGAATCTTGATCAACTTAGATGGTATCCACAGCTTTTGTTCTCCTGTTGATACAAAAGCAAAACCCCTACCCCAATGTAGCACATATCCTGGTTTCCATACTGAGGTCAATACCTCCTTGAAGGACACAGGTTGGTTTAGTTCAGAAGTTTTTACTATTTTGCAGTGTCTTTCTGTAGCTGTTTTTCCTTTCTCATTAGTATTAAGAAAGCATTATGTAATCTGTGTCTGGGTGTCTTGGTTCCACCTGCCTGTTTATAGAGCATTTCTTTTAAAGCACAATTAGATCTCTCTACTACTTGTTGTCCTGTAGGATTGTATGGTATACTGGTTATGTGTTTTATGTTATAATACTCAAAAAACTGTTTCAATTTGCTGGAGACTTATGCTGGAGCATTGTCAGTTTTCCTTTGTGCAGCTATTCCTATAATGGCCATTACCTCTAATAGGTGTGTGGTATCAAAATCAGCCTTTTGAGAGCTCAGAACAGTGGCCCATTGAAATCCTGAAAATGTGTCTATGATGCACATATTATAATTTTCCAAATTCTGCAAATTCATTTGCCATATATCATTCCTATTTATACCTTTAAGGTTACACCAGGCTGGCAGAGGAGTTTGGTTATAGAATGAGCAAGTAGGACATTTCCTTACTATTTCCTTAGCTTGTTGCCAAGTAATAGAAAAATCCTTTTTTAAACCTTTGCTGTTAACATGATGCTTCTTATGAAACCCCGAGGCCTCTAGTACACTTCCTATTAATAACCGATCAATTTCATCATTGCCTTGTGCTAGAGGACCTAGCAGACCCATATGTGATCTGATGTGCTGTGTGTGTGTGTGTGTGTGTGTGTGTGTGTGTGTGTGTGTAGAGCTAGCCCTAATCCTGATAGCAGCTTGTAATTGTATAAACAATGAAGTTAATTATGCATCATCAGGAATAAATTCGGCAGTCTCAATATGCAAGACAAATCTCTGCGTATTGAGAGTAAGTAATTATATTGCGGGATTCTGTAAAATCTATAAGTACCATGAGAATGGCATACAATTCTGTCCTTTGTTCAGAATTAAAGGGCTTTGAACTACTAATATTTCCTGATTTATATGAGGTCTTACCTGATCTGTTTGCATCAGTGTAGAATTTAGGAACTTCAGAGATTTGTGTCTTTCTTAAAATTTGTGGAAGTATCCACATCATTTTCTTTAAGAGTTTTATTCTCTCACTTTTGGGATAACTGTTAGTAATCACTCCCAAAATGTTACTACAAGCTCTTTTCCAATATTCATTATCTTTCCATAAGGAGGAAATTTCCTTATTAGTTAAAGGTACTATAATTTCTGCTGGGTCCTTTCCTGTCAATTGACTAAGTCTTAATTTACAATTTAAAGTCAAATCAGAGATCTTTTCTATGCTTATTTTTAGTTTCTGATTCTTTTCATGTGGTAGAAATATCCATTCTAATATGATATCTTCTGACTTCATCAAATCCCTGAAAGGTGTTCTCTACATGGTAACACAACCAGAATATAGTCTAGTTTTGGATAACATGGTCAATATATGGCTCTAGTATCCTCTTTTCTACAGACTCTAATTCCTTTTCAGTTTCAGCTGGTAATATTGATGGACTATTCAAGTCCTTGTCTCCTTTAGGGCCATTTTCAAGTGTTTTAAATATGCCCTTCTACTTCAATTATGGTTTGTAGCTGAGAAACCTCTCCTGATCTGTACTTTTTGTGACCTAATTTTTTTGTAGACCTGTTTTATATACTAAGTAGTGGATAGAATTGATTCTTTGTATTTTCTTAGGTGCAATTTTTAATCCCCAGCGAGGTCAAAACTTCTTTTTTTTTTTTTTACTCAAACATTTTTTCTAATATTTCTACTTTAGCATCATCCAACAATATGTCATCCATGTAATGGTAAATTATGGATTGTGGGTACTGTTTAGGAATTATTTCCAAACATTTTTGCAGAAAATATTGTCAGAGGGTTGGGCTATTTAGCATTCCCTGTGGCAGAAATTTCCATTGATATCTCTTGACTGGCAGAGAATTATTGTATTAGGTATCATGAATGCAAAGTTTCCTTATCTTTTTCATGTAAAGGTATAGAGAAGAAGCAATCTTTTAAATCAATGACTACAATACACCATTGTTTGGGTATCAAAGAAGGCAAGGGAATTCCAGGCTGTAAAGAGCCCATTGGCTAGATAACTTTATTGACGGCTCACAATATTTATCTGTCTCTTTCAACAGAGACAGATGAATACCAGCAGGCTACAGTCTCAAGGATGCTTCTGGATCTCCAGTGTTCCTGATTCCACACCTAGTTTCTCCACACCACCTCTGCCTCTGTCTCCACCCCAGTGGGCATGGTCAGTGCAACAGGTGTGGAGTGGGCAGCTGGATATCTCACCACAGGAAAAAAAATTGCTTCACGGTTACTTGGGTGTTTTATGCTGTGGGTTTGGTTTCCCACTGTCTCTAGTTCTCAGGGAAGAGTAATGGCTATGTTGTTTGGAAAGAGATTCTTCTGGGGTTCTGATAGGTGTGGCCACTGGGGATTCAAGGCAAAATGTGTTTCTGGGTATTGGCAGCTCACACTGAAAAAGTGTCGGGAGGGCTGGGGAAATCATAGGAGGGAGAGTAGCAGGGTGATCCACTAGGATTTTCTTAGTCTCTTGGGAATGTGGGAAAAGAGCAATGAGAGACCACAGCAGAATGTCTACTATAGATCTGGTGATGACTGGGGCATTGAAGTTGGAGGAACTGAAGGAGTGGTAATGAGCTGAAGTTAGCTTCCTTGCTTCCCCTGGTTAGAGTGTCTTATGGATTGCCAGGGAGTGCTTTCTGGAGTTAGAGCCTGGGACAACACAATGATCATAGGGTAAGGACAGGATGGGAAGATCAGTGTAATCCACTGTAAACAGGATCATCGGGGAAGGTTACTCTGTTGCAGATCTAGGTATGAGACTGGACGATTGGATTTAAAGGAGCAGAGGAAGAGGTGAATATCTGCATGCAGCCTGCCTATAACTCTGGCCAGAGTGGCCTGTAGGTTCTTGGAGTTGTGTACTGGGCTAAAACAAGTAGTGTAAGGAAAGATTGGAGGGGAGAATCTTTGTGATTCACTGGAGATGAGCACAGGGAAGGGAGGTATCTGTTGCTGGTGATATGATGCAGATTATGGGATGAGACTGGGAGAATGAATTTGGAGTAGAGGGAGAGGTGAAGCTCTGTAGTCATCCTACCTGTTTTTCTGGACTGGATGCTTTTATTTACAGTTATACTCATAACAATGACTGCCATCTACCTTGGTCAGAGGAATGTCTTTTGCCATAGGTAGTAATTAAGGTAGAGACTCCTAACTACTTAAAATTATCAGAATAAGTTACTGTGATGCTAATCTGAAGATGAGTCATTTGTACCAACCTCCCACTATGGAAAGTTCAGGAAACACTAAGGAACAATTAATGGTCAGGAGAAACAAAAGATTATGAATATGTGAAATGCTCTGTTCCAGACAGAACAAAGCTGATGCACAGATCAATTCACACAGCAGCTGTGTGTCATACACTAGACTTGCACAAGGTCAAGCCAGTCAAAAATCCAGCATGAATGCGGATGGTTGGCAGCTGATGGTTCTTAAAGGAGGGGATGATTTTGTCTTGGATTTGTGGCTACTAATAGGTTGCCTATGTTCCAGTAGATGGTTTCACAAACATTCACACATACTTAGCACTACTTGAACTGAGTGAACTATTAAGGATTATTTTTTTTTAAAGGACATGCAGTCCATAGGATTCAGGGATACATGTTGATAAATACCAGGGCATGTGGAAAGTCACCAGTGCAATGTAGATAGAACATATTTTTTAAAAAATAAATCATTATATGAATGCATGAATGTTTCAAAAAATAAAATGTAGTGTTGCTGTACTGATGTTAAAGAAAATGTTAAATTTAACATTTTGTGGAGTTATGGGACTGTATTAAGAAGACAGAAAAAAAGGTTATAACTAAAATTCAAATATTTACTAATCAGTATGTACTTAATTTTTCTAGCATTGTGATTTTCTGCTCTTTTTCTGAGGTCTGCTTTTGGTCATCCATGAAATATTCTGTCGGGAAGTCTACTTATTTCACTATAACAACTACAGTTTGCATGCAAATAAAATCCATTTGTAGTGAAAATACTTACAAACATGTAAAATTTGTTTTAAGAAAATACTTTCATTTTCCTTAGGAATAATTTCAATGATGCAAATTATAGCTCAAATATTTACTTATAAGTACTCCCACTTCACAAAGTACATGTCAGAAAGTAACGGTAAGTGGGTGTTAATTTCCCTGTGGTTAGCTTAGAGTTTGCTGACTTGTAAGATACACACACACACACACACACACACACACACACACACACACTTCTCTCACACAGTACTGCATGACCTTCCATTTCTCCCAGTCCCCTCCACCTTACTTCACCTCTCCCTCAGATCTACCACTCCCCCATTTCCCCTCAGAAAAGAGTAGGCCTCCTTCATTTTCACCCATTGAATGCAGTGGTTTCTTATCTTGGTGGTAACCAACAGCTGTCTCATCATTAACTCCCATTTAATAGGAGAAAAAATCATGCCAAGCACAGTAAACCAAGTCAATATCCATGGCTGGAGAGATACTAGATCCTGAAGCAATCTTACTACTATAAGTTTTATAACTGTATTCTAAGTACTTATCCCGAGACGCAGAGTTATCACCTCAGATAATTCCACTAGCCAATATACAGGAGGAGCATGAGAAGTCTTGGAAACTATCTCTCCTGAGAATTGTACAAAAATTACAGTTGATCTATCACGTAACATTTAACCATAAATAAAAAGAAAAACAATAGCCCACCAAAAGTAGAAGATACAGTGTCCCACTCTACTGCATTTTCATTAGAGAACACCAAGTTGTCATTTACAAATGACGTTTATAAAAGCCCTCAATCTTCATCATGAAAAAAGAACTAAGGAAACCATCACATCAGTTCACACAAAATGTGAAAGAAGCCATAGGATTCTTTTTTAATCCTTTCAAGCTAAATTTACAAATCAGGATATAAATGCCTATATTGTGCCAGGAATGTCCTTCTTCAGGGGACGGGTCCAACTTTACAACATAAGTAACTCAATTACGTTGTCTAATTGGTTCAGGCTTAATCAGAAACTACCAAGCACTTTAAAACCATATATGTTCAGTCAGTAGTAGAGACCTCTGACAAAGCAGATCCCTTGTACTACTGCCTCTGTTTCCTTTTACATTCTCTAGATGTCTTTATTATACAGAGCACGCCCCCTTGTTCCCCTCTAAAGTCTTCAGTGATGCTCTCCAGCCTTTACATATTCATCCCAGGAATCTGTAGATTCCTGGAAACATGGGCTCAAAGGACATGAGCAACAGCTGGTTCCCTGCTTTAGGCAGACTAAATGGAGGGGCAACATCACACACCCAAGCCTGAACATATACTATTATCTATGAATATGGTATCCCATCTTTCACTCTAGAAAGGCCATGTTTTGAAAACAGTGCAGGATGCTCTAGATGGTAATCCAGGGTTCAGTGAATATAAATATGGCCCTAGTTTATTCTTGACCAAGTTTTCAATCTTTGATGTTATCCTGAGAGTTAGTGACCTGAAATAGATGCATCTGTCATGTCTATTCGTATAAATTATGAGATTTTCAGGCTTGATATAAAAACAAAAATGCTCCACCAACCTAAACTTCTTGTAATGACACCAGTAAACTTTGAGAAAGACAGCAGAATAAAATCCATCGGACTGCCTAAGATTTTAATTTTTACTTGTTTTTACTGTATTGTACTACAACATAAAGTATTATAAAGGTAATATTTCACAAGGAATCAATAATTGAACATCCCTCACATAAAGGGTTGAGTGGAATTGGGAAGACATTTTGGAGTTCCTACTGAAAAAGGAATCAATCTTTACTTAAGTGAAATATTTAGATGCAGTGCAGTCCAGTATGCTAAGAGTGTAAAGTTCAAAGTGTAAGTATACATATATGGGTGCTAGGTAACATTAACTTTAGGTATAAAATAATTATAACTCTTGTATTTTACCTGCTTGAGAGTTCAGTGCTCAATTTCAGTAGTTTTGAACTGGAAGTATTTGAGTCAACTCCACCTGCCAAGGAACAAACAAAAAGAATTATTAGTAAGAAGTAGAAACACATGAAGAAATTGTATCTCAGGGTGAAGATATTTATGGTGCTGTAGGGCAAGAGTGTATCTGCCAGACTCCTCGGCAAAGCAAGAATTAAACTGTCCACTGGTATTGGCAGTTTGTCAGTCACTTGTCTCTGTGTCCTGCACAATGTCTGGCAGACACTTCCGTGAAGAAGGAATCCTGTAGCACTGTCCATCTTGTTTTATCAGTCACTTTCCTGTGGGTCCTGCATGTCAAGATTATAGAGTATCAATTCAAACAGTCCAGACAAGAGCAGTTTCTTGCCCAAATGGCTAGTCTTGCTAGATTGGGAGTATACTCCACAATGAGTTTCTTCAATGTCCATATTTCATTGTGACAAAGATGATGTTGCCAGGAGCAGTTAACTCTTATGGTCCAGAGAAAGCCCTAAAAAATTAAAATGCCATATTCTTTTAGGTCTTTGAAAGTTTTGAATAATGTCTATCCATTTGAAAAATATCTCTATATAGCTATAATTACCTAAATATAAATTTGAATATTATAGGTATCTATCTATAATTTATAATTAATTATGCATTACATTTTTAAATGAGCTACATAAAGACAATACTTAAAGAAGAAGGGAACACAATAAATGAAAATGCATTCCAAAAGAGAGAAACAGAGCATTCATCGCTATAGCATAACCCCCCTTGTAACCTTTAAAGAGATTGGTAATGATAACTAACCATATACTACCAAACCCATTTAAATGAAAACAAACATTTATAGACAATATTTGGTAATTTGGGTATCATTGATTCCAAGCTTTTTCCTGCTTATTGTGATTGTCGTAATTCAATGGGAATCCAGAGAGGAAGCAGAAATCCTGACTGTAGTGGTCTGCAAGGCTGCCTTGTCCCAGCTGTTTTGAAAGTTGGATCAACTGGGACCCTGTTTCAGGGTTTTGAGCTTGATCAAACCATGTTAGTCTGTAGGGAATTCACAGCTTTTCATTTTCTGAGGAAACAAAAATAAAAATTCATTTCCCTAGTTACCTGTCCTTAGACTTAAATTTTGAAGTCCAAGCATTTTTTAAATGTATAGGTTGTAATAATTTTATAGCATTTCTAATCAAATATATTTTAGCAGCTGTAGCTCTTTCCTCTGCAAATAATTAAATTAAAAATTGCATTATAGTATACAATATCCAGACTCCGTGTATTTTCCATTTTTACGTGGCTTTTTTTTATTACTCTATTCCTTTTCATTTTAATTTTTTTTTCTGAGACACAGACTGAACACTGCCCAGTCAGTTTTTATTTTTTTAACCAAATATCTTTTTTATTTTCTCTTGCAAGCTTATGTACATTTTTAAACACACTGTAGAGACCTTTTAGGTTTTACTTCATCTGAATCAGTCATTACTATATGTCTCTACCTTTTTTTCTAGCCACAAGTCTTGTATCTGATAAACAGCATTGCAAAAATTAAAGGGGCACCTGTTTTAGCCACTTGTTTTACCAAGATGGCAGCGATACATTTACCAACAGCATTGATAGCTGTGCTCATAGAATTGGTCTATGCTGCCGCCTTGGAGCTGTGGTCACTGCTACTGCCAGCTGTCCTACACATCACTCAATTTCAAGCAGGGCCTCTTAACAGTGCACTTCTTTTTTGTTTGTTTGTTTTGTTAATGCTGAGTCAGGAAACATTTCTTAAAAGAGTCATGTGAGTCTCTGCTTGTCTCTAGCAAAACAGAGCCTGACCAAGAAAAATGCTACCAAGAAGACTTGCTTGTCTTGTTCTTTTGTTTCTAAAATCCCTTCTTAAGCTTTTGTCAAGTTTTAAGTGGAAGTTTTTAGTACACATGTTGCAGGGAGCATTTTGCTATAAGCACTTTCCCGCCAGCTTGCTCCCAGAGCTGCTTGAGCCCCAAATAACACACAGAGATGCTCTATTAGATATAAAGCTGTTGGCCTGTTACTCACATTTCTTATTAGCTAGCTCTGTCTTAAATATTAACCCATATCTATCAAAGTGTTTCCTGGTGCTCTCATCTTACCGGAGAAAGGGTATGGACATATTACTTCTCTCATGTCCTACATAAACTGCCATACAAAAATATTCATAATTAGCATGTTGGGATGAAAAGCCTTCTGCTTATGTTCAGACCCCAGAACATTTATTGTAGTGAGTAAGTTTTATATTCTAAAGAATTTAACATGGTATATATTTCTGTAGTATTAACACTAAACTGCATTGGAATATTTACTCATTTATTTATTTATGTGTGAGTATTTTCCTGTACACCATGTGAGTATGCATGTACACCATGTGCCTGTATGGTGCTTGTGGTAGTCATAAAATGGTGCTATATGTCTTGGAACTGTAGCCACGGATGGTTGGAAAACCCAGCATAGGTTCTGGAAAGTGAACTCAGGACCCTTCCAAGAGCAACAAGGGCTCTTAACTTTTAAGTCATATTTTCAGCCTCAACTACACATTATACATCTACAAAAAATTTATTTCATATTAATTAAGAATCCATCACAGTAAGTGACCATGACTACTAATCATAAATGTCATTGAAAACATGATTTGTATTAGTAATACAAGATACAATATTCAATCATTTTATGATTTCCTTTTCTATGTATGTAATTTAAGTGCCTTTTTGTTCTTATACATTTCAATTAAAGTATAAGATAACTTTCCCTGTCTTCACTCCAGCACACCCACAATCCAGCCTCTTCCGTGTCCCTCCAGTCTCAGACTGCTAGTCAATTTTCCCCTATAATTATCATTAAAAGTGGGCTTGTGCACAGAGCACACCCTTTACAGACACTTGTACAAACACACTCACGCACACACACACACACACACACACACACACACACACACACACACGTGTGTACTCAGTTTTACTCTTTGTGTTTATATGGTTACAGCGCTGACTACATTTTCATTGAACAGTCAATTAGGGGGCTTGTCCATGATCATGCTAACTCTTCCTGTCTCAGCAGTCACTAGTTTGCTATAGTTACTTATCCAGGAGCATGACCCTCTTGAGAGTGGCCCACTTCTTTGTTAGAATGACTTTTGTTACTGCCTTTATTTGTTTATTATTCATACAGCAATTTCTATGAGACATTGTTTCACAGCAGACTTTCAGATTTACAGGCTTTCCATCTGCCACTTCTGTGATGTCCCCTGAATCATAGATGCTGGAGTGGTGATGTAGGGGAACCCTTTGGGACTAGGATCCATACATTCTGTTGATTTGTGCTCTGTGTCTGCTTGTCGATTTGTGGTGATAATCCCTTTTGCTATAAAGAAACACTCCTGTGATGATGGGATCTGTTGTTCATGTTTGTCTTCTTAAAAAAAAATCAGTACTTACATTTACTGTATTCATGGATTCCTTGTAGTGTTTTCTTTGTCTCTAGTTTATTCATCTCTACTTTAAGTTTTATCACTTGTTGCTCTCCACTGTTTGCTGGTTTAGTTCTTGTTTTTCCAAATTCTTGAGTTGCATCATCAATTCACTTATGTTTCTTTGTGATATTTAATGTAGACACTTAAGGCTATGAACTGCCCTCTTAAACTGTCACCAAGGTTATGTTGTGTTGTGTTTCATTTTCATTCAGGCAAGGATTATTTTCCTTCATTGCTTTCCTCTCTGACTAATTCAATAATGAATTGCTTCATCTCTAGAAGTTTATATGCATTCTATAGTTTTATTTGTTGTCAGGTAAATTTTATTACACAGTAGTCAGGTAGGATACAAGGCATTATTTCAATTTTCTCAGGTTTTCTTTCTGTCCCATCAAAGGCTCCTGTTTAGAGGAGCTTCTCTGTGCTTCTGAGTATAATGTATGTTCTTTGGAGTTTAGGCAGAATAAGATTTTAATTATCTATTAGATCCATTTGATGACAATGTCATCTTATTCTGAGGTTTATTTGATCATTTTTTTGGCCACATGAATTACCTATTTTAAAAAATTGAGCTTTTTAAACACCTTAATATTTTGGAGTTTGTTTTTCATCTGTGTCTTAATTCTACCAAACAGATGCTTGCAAAGTGGCATCAGATTTTGGTGCATGTATGTTAAGTATTGTTATATTTTCTTGATTATCTGATACTTTGGTCACTATGATTTGACTTTTGTTGCTTCTTCTGTTTCATTTAATTGGAAGTCTATTCTCATATATTAGGATGGCAATAACTCTTTGATTCCTGCCATTATTTGTTTACAATACCTTCTATGTCCTTTCATTGTAAGATGGTGCCTGGCATTAAAACTAAAATGCTTTTGACAACACAAAGTTACATTTAGTGTCTTAGTCCATTTAGGTGGTTTTTGTCTTTTGATTGGAATGTTGAGGCCATTAATATTTGGAGCCATTATCAATAGGTATGTATGGATTTTAGCCTTTTTTCTAGCTATTTCATCTTGTTAGCTGTTCTTTGTATTTTATCAAAATATGGCTTTGTTTTTTCCTTTCTAAAAGTATTTTTGTACTTATTCTTCTGTTCGGTTAAAGTATTCCAGTCAGCATTCTGTTCAGAGTTTTTGTTTCATATGACTATTAGAGAATTAGAGACTGATATGAATATTAGAGACTATTAGACAGTTTTGATGTGCATAGCGGTATCAGTTGGCATGCATGTTCTTCAGTATTTGAAGTGCATTGCTTCAGACTCTTCTGACTTTCAGAGTTCACTTGAAAAATCAGCTGTTACTCTGACGGCTTTTCATTTCTGAGTGATTTGTGTGACTTCTTTTTCTATTGCAGCTTACATTATTTTTCCTTGTCCAGTATATTAGGTGATTTAACTATCATGTACTTTGTGATGTTTCTTTCCAGGTCTTATCTAGTCATGTTTCTGACTGCTTCTCGAATCTTTATGTGTATATCCTTCCCTTACATGCGTAAAATTTTCCTCAGTGATCTTGTTGCAAGTCTGGTCTGTGCTATTGACCTATTGACCTAGAATTATTCTCCTGTATGTATACCTATAATTTGAAGATATGATGGTGTGTGATTTCCTAACCTATACATTACTTTGTCTATAATTTTTCATATTATCTTTTGATTTCATCTAGTTCTATTTTGTCATCACATCCTGATATTCTGTCTTTTCTTTACTTCATTATATTGTTAAGGCTTTACTGTGAGCTTTCTCACTGGATATTTAAGCTTTCAATTTTCATCTTTGTTTTAGCCATTGCCCTTAAGCTAGGCCTCTAGGTATAGAGATGCCCCCACTGGGCAATTATGGGGGAATAAGGATATGAAGTGATATACTCAGCTAATATGGCTCAAAAACAGGGTTCAAAACTGTCATGCGTCTTGGCAAGCAAGGAAACGCGACCATGACTCTTCTTCAAGCAGTTTATTCAGGAATCTGTTACATCAGCTTCTGCCTCCCCCCCAGCCCCAGCAAGCCCTTAAATGTGTGCTCACTGCCAATTCATCTCATGCCAACTGGGGATCCCAGATAGGCCACAAGGAGGAAGATAACCAGATCCATCAAGCACTTCCAAATAAGGCTTGTTTACAGCTAAGCACTAAGCACAGTCTACCTGGCATCCAGCCAGGAGCCATCTTGGGGCTGTGGCTTCCCACACACACCCTTGGTTCAAGAATAGGCTTGTGGGTTTGCAGAGAAAGTGAAAAATCAACTTCCCCAGCAAAGGTAACTAAAAACATGGAGGCATGCCACCTGCTGGTCTAAAGCAAATCATGTGAACTTGGTGATAGAAGAAAGAAGGAATGGGGTGGGAAACAGAAGAGACTTACTGAACAAGGCTGACTCACAAACAAAGAGGGTTTTAGCTTGGATTTGTATCTGTGGGTACCCAGATGTCTGTTGTTTAGAGGAAAGGGAAAAAAGAGGACACTCAGAAAAAAGTGACTCAAAAACCTAAAATAGCTGTATTTTGTATTCAAACACTCCACTTAGGAAAATACAGTCATAATGTTACTGAAATATTTTTTTACAAGGCAATTGCTTCTTGCCCTCCTCCATGGTAGTGCTGGAGTTCTTAAATGTATAAATAAAATTATTCTCTTTATCTCTGAGACACTGAACCCAAGATTCCATGATTCAAAATAAGGTGCTATGTGTATCTGCTACTCCCTCTGGTTCATTTTTTAAGTTTTTCAACAAAGATAAGGCAAATATTCTCCATTTTATAAAATATTTTCTATCTTCTTATATCTGATTCATCAAAAGGATGGATGGTAGCATGTTTTACCATACAGGAGTAACTGAGCTTCCGGTGTTGCCAACAGACTCTTGAGCACCAAAAGTATTCTCTAGAAGTCATACTTTTTAAAACTGTCATCAAGACTGTCACATGATTTTTTTCCAAGTGCAATAACACTAGAATGATAATATTACAGGCAAAGAACAAATAACCTTATTCTTTGGAGGAAACTCTTCCAGCCATGCCTGATTTAAATTCTATCTTTCCTGTGTGTGATTGGTATCTGTTATCTTACATGTTAAACATGAAGTCAACCCTACACCAAGGGAATACTTAACTATTTTTTCTTATGTGTCAACACTGGCTTAGAGTTTGCCTGAAAATCCTATCCATCGCACAGTAGTTTGTCTTAGATTCTTGCAGTTGCTATTAGTCAGTACAAAGATACATCCTACTCCCACCAAGGTCAGGAAAAACCTCATTTAACTGTGAGTATATTGTCATACATTTGAAATGAACACAAGGAGAGACATCTTGTATTTCATGAGAATTATGTACTGCATGTACACATAATTCATGTCATATTTGTCATGTTCTGCATCTGTTTAATGGGCATTATTAGTCATCAATCTCATTATCAGGGAAGGGCAATGAAGGCAGACTTTCCACTGTTGCTCAGATTGTAAGTTGGGGTCATCCTTGTAGGTCTCTGTGTCTCTGGTCATTTCTTTAGAGTCAATTTCCTTTTCAAACCTATGTGGCTTCATCTATTATTGTACCTCTCTCCTTTTTCTCTCTTGTGTATTCCTTCCTTGACGAGGTCTTCCTAGTCCCACATGCTTTCCTTTCCTCACCATCTCATTCTCTAACTCCCTCTCCATTCCTTATATGCTCGGCAGATCTTGTTCCTTTCTCCTTTTACCATCATAGAGCTCCCATCTATTTATTAGCTGAAGGAAACAGAAGCAGCTAAAAACTGAACCAACTTCCTTTAATCCAGTTGCAGAAAGGGAGGACTGATAACAAAATGGGGGCAAAACCGGGCTACAAAACCCAAACAGACATCTGACCTGAACAACGGGGGAGCTAATGAAAGCCAGGACTGATAGCTGGGAAAATAGCATTGGCCCAACTCAGACCCCTTGAATATGGTTCTCAATTAGAATGCCTGGGCAGTCAATGGGACCACTGAAGTGGAACCGGATGTATCCCTGGTACATGAAATGACTTTGGGGAACTCATTCCCCATGGAGGGATACTCCCTTAGCCTAGAGGCAGGAAGGAGGGCCTAGTCCCTTCTCCAAATGACTTGCGAGATTTTGTTAAACCTTCCTGGAATACATCACCCACCCTATGGAGTAAAGGGAATGGGATGGGATATTAGTTCGGGTATGGGAGGAAGGAGAAAAGGAGGAAAAGTGAAATGAAATTGATATGTAAAATAAGAAAATAAAAAAAAATAGCAACCATGAAAATTGATAAGATAAATTTACCAGTCACCCTGAGGTGATAATGGTTTTAATGACATAAAGGGTGCTTTATTTTTGATATTACAAAATGACATTAAAGGATTTTTAATTGTTTTGTAAAAGTTTTGATAATGTTTATATTTATATGGTTACAGGATATTTGTGCTTATGGTTAATGTTTGGACTTAAAGTGCTAAAATGTAAGATCATAGCCATAAGCTCCATATGCAAAACATTAAGTTGTGGTGTTCATTTCTTATGATACAGTAGGGCAATGCATCCTTGTTTTTGCTAAATTTGGTAAGCTTAAGCTATTTAGATGAACTGAGTCACATATATTTTCATGCTTTGATAAAAGGAGCCTCAATTTACAATCATTATTTTTAAAGCTAAACCAGACAATAATAAGTGCCGTGCTCAGACTGCCAGAGTTCCGAGCTTGACAGAGGGTGCTGGGATTGAAACACATAACAGATCGCCAAGAGAAGTGAAGAAGAAGCTGCTGCTGCCATTTATTACAGATAGTAATGGGGCTTATATACCCAAGCAGTGGTATGGGCTGCGCCTATGAGGAAGTCATACATCATGCACACCTGGGGTCAAGGTGTGGGCACTGTACCCTGGGAGTTCTGAAAACAACCTTGTTTACTCAACCTTGTTTGTGTGGAAGTTGTACAGCTGGGTAGGGAGAAGAGAGCTGTAAGGGATAAGTACTTAAATTTCCCAACAATAAATATCTAGTTTAATAAAAGCTGCTAACCTATTATAAGATGTTAAAAAATATAAGTACAAATGATTAGTAAAGGGGGTACACCTTACTCAGTCCCCTGTATATGTTTTTAATGGTTAAGCTTAAAACAAGTAACTAAAAAATGTTGTCTATTCAGATCTACCTTGGCAGACTTCTAATACTACAGAGATCTGTAGTTATGGTGTTTAAAGTGTTAACTAAATAGCTTATAAGATCAGACAGAGAATTCCAGATCCTGACAGTGACCAAAGATCCCTTAAAAAGATTATGGGTCACCACGGATTGTGACGTCACTGACTAGTGGGCAAGATGCTCAAATGTGATGCCTACTACCAGGCAGGACCTGGTGCATACCATGGACAGTCTGCAGGCACTGGAAAATTCAATGCACCACCTTTGCCCAGACAAAATAAGGTCAGTCTTTCCATGTCCCTCTTCCACAGAGAGAAAGAAAACTACCACTCTATAGACCTGGTGAAGATATACTTCTGCCACTGACGCTATAGAGACTTGGGTATGCCTAACTGTATGTTAGCTAACTGTATGGTCCCTGTCATTTTTGAATAGATTCAGAAGTTACTTAAAATTTATCCTTCTCAAATCTCTGATAGTATTGATGGTTTCACTATCCATAACTTTGTCAGTTTGACAGTATCAGGCAGCCTTGATACAGCACCGAAATAAGGAACTAAGGATATAAAGGGTATAAAATTATCTAAGGTATAAAATATTAGAGCTTTACATTAAATAAAGTTCTGATAAGCTAATACAGCGGTGATAGGTGATTTCTCTGTCAGTATGATTCTCTTATTGGACAATGAACAAAGCCCATTGGCCAATAGAAAAGCAAGTCTAGGAGACAAGGAGGATTTGGAGAAAGTTAGGAGGAGAGTCAACATATAGGACTAAGAGAGCAGAACTTCAGACCCTCTCTCTGGTGAGATAAGGCCATTTGGAAGTACTTAGGTCAATAGAAATGGGTCAAAATTTAAGATACAACTGGCACAACAAGGAATGCTAATAACAGGCCAATAGCTTTATATCTAACATAGCATCTCTGTATGTTATTTGGGGATGGTGAGGCTGTTTCACCAGGCTGGTGTGAAAACTAAGCATAGCAGCAGTGGCTACCTGCTGCTCAGCCCCAAGCTGAAAGATTTAAGATTTATTTTGGGTGTCATCTAAGTATAAACATAAAAGGCTAGCATCAAGCCTAAGGCACCTCTGTCCAATCTATACCTGGATCTCTGGGCGAAGAAACATGACAAGTCATTTGTGTCAGGACTCAAAGGTATAAATATATTCCTGCTGTTTTACAGATGCCCAATATCTGCTTTTTCTGCATATGGATTTAATAAGTAAAGCATTTGTTATCTCACCTGTATGTTCCTGAGGATGGGACTCCTGTCCTTCTTGATCACTAAAACTATGGACCTAAGAGTTCCAATTAAGTATGTAAGTTTTAACTTTCCACAGTTTAAACATGTCTCCACAGATTTCCACTTCTGGAAGACAGGCATCAGTTGCTGACTATAGCCTGCTCCTAAGACAGCTAGCCCTGGACTTGTTGTGGATGTGAACCAGTCCAGTCGATGTGAATCTTCAACAGAGTCTGCAAACTAATGCCTCTGATAAATGATCCATTTACTGATTACTGAGTTCTACTTTTTTTTTTTTTTTTTTTTTTTTTTTTTTTGCTTTGGCTAGCATTTCAGCCTTATCATGAGCCAGGCAACAACACCACAAAACCAGCAGGAAGTAGCATAGCAAAGAATACTTGGCTCCTTTACCCTGGTTGAGATGTTAATCCAAAGGAAACTTGAATACATAGGAATTACTAACCTGTACCAAAAACTTCCCAAGAATCTCTTTCTAGTAACCCCACAATGGGTTACCTAAAAGTAAGGGGG
Organism: Phodopus roborovskii; assembly: GCF_943737965.1. NCBI lineage: Eukaryota > Metazoa > Chordata > Mammalia > Rodentia > Cricetidae > Phodopus > Phodopus roborovskii. The sequence goes on along the minus strand of NW_026125923.1, from coordinate 9,402 downwards.
AAATGATGGGCCAAAAATTAAATTAATCAAAGTTAAAGAACTTGGGCCCTAAGCTATTCAGAGAAAGGGAACTTCTGATGGTAAAGGAAAATGTAACTCCTTAAATCAGGAGTGCCATAGCTGGCACCTGAGCCCACTTTCAGAGAAGAGTAGGTGACAGTCCACCACTTATGTCAAACATTACTATGTATGATAATTGCTGGTCAAAAGTTCCCTGATAGTTGTAATGATCAGTCATGCCAAGGGATAATTGACAGATCCTCTGGAGCTCTAACGCTGAAACGCCATGCCCTGTTCTATCTTTCTCAAATGTATCTTGCTTGAAATGTATAGTTAGTGCTTTTCTCTGTACTCTTGTATGACCATAAGTGGCGCATGGAAACTCTGAAATGTGTGGGCTTCAACCTCATGCATCTTCCTCATTTAAGGGCTTCCTTTATGGCTGGTTGAGCATCTCATTCCCCACCACTGAGTGAAACCCAAACAGGCCAGGCTTGAAATGTAAATAGATACTTTTGAGATTACACAATAAAATGATTAAAGTGACCTTATTAATTCATTTTAAGTTTTATTATCTCTTAAACTTTCCCAAGTATAGAATGGTTTGCACTTTACCAGGCTTCTTGAGACAGAGAGAAAGAGAGAGACAGGTGAGAGAGAGAGAGAGAGAGAGAGAGAGAGAGAGAGAGAAGAGTGTGAACGTAAGTGGGAGACATTATAGGATTGAAGAGAAAACTGGAACCTAAAGACATGTCCAGAGACTCACAAACTAACCCTAACAACAATGTTTTAAACTTGGAAGGCATAAGAAATGCCCTTCTCTCATAATTAGATCAACCACTAACTTATCCACCATCATGGAGCCCTCATTAGTACATGGTAGAAACAGAAGCAAACACCCACAACTAAACACTGAGCTCAACTACAATCCAAATGCAGAGAGGAAGGACATAACCAAGCTGCAGAAACACATAGAGACAGCTGACCTGAACAAGGAGGAGCCAAGGGCCCATAGACTGATAGCTGAGGATCCAGCAGGGGACTGACTCAGAGCCCCTGAACATGTGTCTCAACTAGAAAGTCTGAGCGGTCTAAGGATCCCTCGTAGAGTGTAACCGGGGATATATTCTGGTGCAAAAAAGGACTTTTGTGTGGACACATCCCACATGGAGGCATACCCCCTTAACCTAGAGACAGAAGAGGAGTCCTATTCTATACTTCAAATAGATTTCTCAGGTTTAGATGACCCCTCCTGGAGGGGCATCACCCACATGAGGAGGAATGGGGGTGTGGGATGGGAGGGTTTGGGGATGCATTTGAGGGTGGGGAGTGAGGGAAAGATGGAGGGAGGAAGGAAGGGAGAGGGCACTGGAATCTATAAGAAAAATAAAAATAAATTAATACATAAAAAATGCCCAGGAGAGAATGGATTCTCCATAGATTACTAAAACTTCAAAGAACAAGAAGAGCGAATGTCAATACTCTCTGGTTGTTCTTAAAATAGAAACAGAAGCAGCATTGCCTAACGATTTGGTAAGGCCATAAGTATCCTGATACATACAACACAAATGCCCCACAAAGAATGAGAATTATAGTATAATTTCCTTTATGAATGTAAAATATTTGCAAACAAACTCAAGATTATATCAAAAAGAGTATCTACCACCATCAAGTAGGCTATATCAAAACGATGGGTGAAAACACACAAAGTGGTAGATATAATCCATCATATAAATAAACTAGAAGACACACTAATGGATCATCTAATTAGATGCAGTAAAGAGGCCATTGGCAAAATCCAACAACTCATCATAAAACTTTGAATAACTATAGATACAAAGCAGAAAATGTCAAATAATATACAGATGGTATTCACAAGGCTATAGTCAATATCAACTTAAAATGCAAAGGATAGGTATTGATTACTGCATAATAGCATACTTTCTTCCCTGACTTTGTTTACAATTAATGTGCTCTGGTGCCTTTGGAGCCAGATTCCTTCTCCCATTCATATTGTCCAAAGGTTTAGAATTTTCCATACTGTCCTCGTGCCTGAATAATTTTTCTTGACTATGCATTGACACCTTCTTCCTCTTGACATCCAGTACTGAAATTCTCTCTTTAGGTATTTTGTAAGGTTGATAAGGCTTGCCTATGAAATTTTTGTTTAACATCTACTATTTTTATTAATGTAGTCTGACTTTCTTTGTGTTTTCATTGACAAATTCTATTTTTTATTACTTTCCATTTTTGTACATCCACTATTAAAATAAACTGTTTTCATGGTTCATATGTCATTGTAATAAATCTTCTTAACGGTATTATTAGATGGCTTTAATTTCTCTATATTTATTGTATATTGTATATGGAAATCAAGCTAGAATATCCAAACAGATGAACCAGACTAAGGGGAAAATAATAGAGGGAATTACTCAAGGTCTCTTTATTTTCAAGTGATAAGATTTTTTATACATAAAATCCTCAAAGACTCTACCAGAAATAAATCTATAACAGAAAAACACCTTTAACACAACAAGAGAAGGATATAGAAGTAACACAATTAAGAAATATCTTCATAGAAATTTAAAAAATGCAAAAATTAAAATGCAATAAGGGAAAACAGTACCTTTCACAAGAGCTTTCAAAACAAAATGTCTTGTACCCCACGAGCAAGTGACATGCTTGTGTGATAAAATATGTTAAGGTCTTTGAAGAGACAAATAGGTGACACAGCACAATGGAACATTCCCCCAAGGCTAGCTGGAACACTAGAACTAATATTAAAAATGGGCATCCTACAAGCAATTGCCAAATTTACAGCAATTGATTTCGCCATCCCTCAGATCCCTATTCTCAGGTGTCTTTTAACAAAGCAGGCTTCCAGGTATATAAACCATAGGGTACAGACAAGACAGAAAAGACTGGCAGAGACCCCTCATTTCAAGGAGGTGCTGGAGGCACTCTTAACAGAGGAAAAGGATCCAAAGAGGGGAAAGAGCCAGAGACAGCCTCACTCCCACTATTTAGGAGTCTTACAAAACCTGAAACCAAACAGCCACAACATTTCTAAAAAGACCTAGTACAGATGCAAACACACTCCAGGGTTAAAGCACTGAGATTTCAATCGCCATGAGCCATGTTTAGTTTGTGCTGTGGTCCTTGTTTGCTGATGTACTGGACATCCATAGCTCCTACATTCCTTCCTCTCTCCTCTGTGGGAGTCTGCCTGCACAGACTAATGTTTCCTGTGTTCTCTTCATCTGTTCTTGTAAGCTGCTGGAGGGGACCTGTTCTAGTGAATAGGGATAGGCACCTGATCTAGCACTACAGCACCTGTCAGGAGTCCACCCAATGACTTTTTTATTTTCCTTTTATAGGTTTTCTTTACTTCAACTCAGGTCTCACAAGTGATCGAGCTCCTGCTGCCACAAGCATCTAGCAGTGTCATGAATAGCAGAAATGTTGAGCCTTGGATCAAGCCCAAAAATAACACACAGACTCTCCATTAGACATAATGCTGTTGACCTGTTACTCTGTTTCTTATCAGCTAGCTCTGTTTAAAAAGAAACCCATTTCCATTAATCTAAGCACCTCCCCATTGATCTTATCTTACTGAGAGAGGGAAGCGTTTGCCTCTCATTCCTCCATCTTGAATTCCTTCTCTCACTACCTTCTTCTCTCTCGTCTCCTAGTTCACTATCTCCCCTTTGTATTGGCCACGGTGTTCTATTCATTAACCAATGAGAGAGCCATATTTACAGAATGACATTTCTCACAAGTCAGGCATGGATCCCTTCTCTTGCCTGGGTCTTGTTAGACCAGTCATTGGTTGGTCACTTCCAAGCTCTAGAACCACCATTGTCCCAAAACATCCTGCAGCCTGGACAGATTGTATTGGTTGGGTTTGTGGCAGGTTGGTGTCCTAGACCCACCATTTTGCCTATTAGGTTAGAGGAGATGACTAGATAATGCTCTGAGTCCTCTCCATTTCTACAGTACTCATTAGGTATCTGGAAGATTCCATTGACTTAGTTTTCTACATTACTTCCAATTGCCAACCCTATTTCCAACATATCACCCAGCACTTTCCCGCCCCACCTCCCCATATGATCCCTCCTGTTCCTGTCACCACCTGTTCCCTATCCACCTGTAAACTATTCTGTTTTTCCTTCCCAGGGAAATGCGTGTATCTCCAGTAGAGAGAAATCAATTCTGGGTAATTAAAAAGAATATCGTGAGGTTATCACAAACCCAGTTTTAAAGTTGTAGTATACTTAGTAAAAACCAGAATGTCACAATAAACAGGCAAGTTGATCAAGGAAGAATATAGATAAAGACAACTTAGAGAAAGAAACAAGTTTGTCAGAAAGAAACAAGTTTGTCAGAAATTTCAGAAAATATAACGTTCTCAAAGGTAATGATGATCCCACAAACCTGATTCACAATTGCTATAAAACAAAAATGGCTCAGTTATTTAATATGTTTGTGCATACTGGCAAGCATAATTGCTTGTGCACTGAATTATGTTTTCTGTCTATAGAATCCACAGACGCATCAGATTATTGAGAAAAGGAGTTATAGGCAGTTACAAGTTGTCATGCTGGCCCTGGAAACTGAAATCTTATGTCCTCTGTCAGAACAGCTAATGGTTTTTAACACTGTGTCATCTCGCCAGCCTTCTACATCTACTTCATTTTTTAAAACTTCTTTCTTTTTATTATTATTTTTATACTTATCCTATAAGCACACATTCCAGATCCCTCTCCCTATACTGCCCTGCCTCCCTCCTTCCCTCTCGGGCCTTCAGACCACCTCCCATCCCTTCCACAGGGAGGGTGATGCTTTCCAGGAGAGATCAACAAAATTTGTCAAGACATTTGGACTAGAGTCTAGGCACCACCTCCTGCATCAAGGCTATGGGAGTATCTCTTCATGGTCAGTGGCTCTGCAAGTCCTTTATACCAATTCCTTCAAGGGTACATCCTACTTTCTTCGATGAGGTTCAGTGTGGTTCTGCTTTCTATGTTGAGGTCTTTGATCCACTGGGACTTGTGTTTTTTTCATGGCGATAGACATGTTTTATCTGCAGTCTTCTACACACCATCATTCAGTTGTGCTCAAATATTTGTTGAAGATGTTTTCTCTTTACATTGTCTAATTTCAGGTGTTTATAGGTATGTGGGTTAGTAAGGGGTTTTCTATTCAATTCCTTTGGTACACATATGTATTTTTCTGCCAATTCCAAGCTGTTATCATACAATAAGCTCTATAGTAGAGCTTAAAGTCAGGATGGTGATTCCTTCTATTGTCCCTTTATTGTACAAGGTTTTTTTGACTATCCTGGGTCACATTGTTTCATATACAGTTGAGTACTATTCTTGTGTTGAGTGAAGAATTATGCTGGGATTTTGATGGGGATTTATTGAATCTGTAGATTGGGCAAGAGTTCCAGTTTTATTACATTTATACTGCCTATCCAAGGGCACTGGAGATATTTCTATTTTCTAATATCTTCGTTAATTTCTTTTTTTAAAGACACAAACTTTTGAGATATAGACCTTGCTATAAAGTTAGTCTTTCAATTGTTTGGTCAGTGTTACCTCAATATATTTTACGTTGCTTTGTGGCTATTGTAGGAGTGATGCTTCTTTGATTTCAAACTCAGTCCTTTAAAATCTCTATACACTCGACCTAAGTTTTTTAGAATTAATCTTGTATCCTGCTAATTTGCTGAAGGTGTTTATCAGCTAAGGAGTACCCTGGCAGAGTTTTTTCTGCTCACTTATGTAAACTCTTATATCATCTGCAAATAGTGACAGTTTGACTTCTTTTCTTTCCAATTTGTATCCCCTAATATCTCCTTGTTGCCTTAATGCTGTAGCTGGAACGTCTGGCACAACATTGAAGAGATATTGAGAGAGTGGACAGCCTTGCCTTGTTCCTGATTTTAGAAGCTAATCATCTTAAGCTTCTTTCCATTTAGTTTGATGTTGGCTGTTTTGCTTTACTGTATATTGCTTTTATTATGTTTAGTTATGTTCCTGTTATCTTTGATCTCTCCAAGACCTTTATCATAAAATGCATGCTGGATTCTGTCAAAGGCTTATTTAGCATCTAATGAGATGATCATATTCTTTATCTTTTTCATTTTGTTTATATGGTGGTGGTCACATTGTTAATTGTCACATGTTGAATCATGCCTGCATCCCTGGCATGAAGCCTTCTTTGGCATGGGGGATGATTCCTCTGATGTGTTCTTGGATTAGATTTGCCATTATTATTTTATTGAGAAATTTTCATCACGTGCATGTTGGATAATGTAGTTTTTGTTTCTCTAGGTTGTGACTTTGTGTGGCTTTACAGTCTCTTTAAAAAGGTTTAGCAAGGAACCTTTGTTTCATTGGGTGAACAATTTGAGGAATGTTGGTATTAGCTCTTCTCTTGAATTTCTGATAGAATTCTGCATTGAAGATATTTTGCCCTGAGATTTTTTTTTGGTAGGATTCTTTGATGATTGCTTTTATTTCTTTAGGTAGGTCTATTTGCTTGATTATCAGTTCTTCATTTAAATTTGGAAAGTGATAGTATCCATAAATTTGTACATTTCCCTTAATCTTTTAAATTTTGTGAAGTACTGGTTTTTAAAGTCTGACCTGAAAAGTCTCTTTGATTTCCTCAGTGAACTTTGTTATGCCCCTCTTTGTTTCCAAATTTGCTCATTGGCATGCTCTCTTTCTCTCTCTCTCTCTCTCTCTCTCTCTCTGGGGGGGGGGGGGGAATTTTGGGTGAGTCCAGATGGAGCTTGCGTATTTGGTTGATTTTCTCTAACAACCAACTCTTTGTTATATTGATTTTTGCATTGATTTCGTTGCTCACTTTATTCATTTCAGCTGTGATTGATTATTTTCTGGTTTCTACCCTCTGAGATTTGCTTTTGTTTTTTGTTTGTTTGTTTTTTTTTATTCTTGGTCTTTCAGTTGTATTGTTAATTATTCAATGTGGCTACTCCATATTCTTCATGTGGTCACTTCGCTCAAAAGAATATTCCTCTATAAAATACTTCTCAAAATTTCTGTACAACTGGACAAATATTTTGTCCTCATTCTCTTTGAATTCTTGGAATCTTCATTCCTTTTTTGTCCCAGGAATAGTTAAATTGTGCATTTTCGTTTCCATGAGTATAGTGTTTCTGCAGTTTGTGTTCTAATTGAATTCTACATGGAAGCATGGTGGTCTGATAGTGTGTAGAGAGATAGTCCAATTTTTTTAAAGTATCTGGTAGGTTTTTAACTTGCCATGTATGTTGTCCATTTTAGAGAAGGTTCCATGAAAGCTGTGAAGTTGTATATTTTATTGTGTGGGATGTAATGTTCTATAGATGTCTAAAAGCATGGGTATATTTTCTGTTAGATCTTTGTAATTTTTGTGTTAAGATTCTGTCTGGTGGCCCTGTCTAGTACTGAGAGTAGGCTAGAATTCAGTTGGTTGCTCAGCAACCCCTACTAACCACTGAGCAATATTTCCAGTCTTGTATGTACTATCATTCTTGGGAAAAGGAAACAGGGCCCTGATAACAGCTCAGGCCAGCCCTTCTAAGTATAGCTATAATATTGCAGGCCATTACAGTGTGTGACTTAGGTGTATGCATCAAGTCTAGAGTAGCCAGTGTTTATAATGCACACTCACTATGGTACTAATGACTTACTCTTTTAAGGTTATCTTTATCCCAGGCAAATGTAAGCCAGTGGTGAAAATGAACCAATGAAATCTACTTTAGTTTTAATACAGCATAGCAAACAAAATAACTTGCATTGTTGATAGCAAACTTTGGGTAGAAAGAATATTGTTCTGCAGTTTGCACAAATTCTTCATTTTGAAGTATAATTATTAGATAATAAGCAGATATTCTGATGAAAATGTCATCATAGTGCAGATAATGGGAACTAGAAAATGAAGCGAATAAACCAGGTGATGTGAGCACTGCCTCTCAAAACAAAGCGAGCTTGAAAACCTCCACTTTCACTATTAACATTGAAAGTCCAGAGATCTATGTCACAGCACATTCCAACTGTTCAGAGCATCCACCACTAATAATGTGGCTTAAGCCAGGTATTGCCTTTTATGTCCTTGATTTTAAGTGTTGTCACTTGTATGGTGTATACACTTCTTCTAAAGGGATACCCTCAGATAGAAGAGACAATTCCTACACTTTGCCCTATCCACAGTTCACAGTAAGCTCACAGTTTCCTTTGCACATGCTCCCACATTATACATGTCCCATGTACTTCAAAGGTGGGTGATCTGTACCTCACGCCTGCCTTCATTCAGAGCACCGGATCTAGAAGGTCAGGAATCTATCCCCTGGCTTCCCATAGACAGAATGGTAGAAAACTCTGTCACCACCACCAGCCTTTCTATCTCTATCAGTACCGTATTCCAGATGGTTGAGCATTATATCCCTTGGAAGCTTTGGGCAGCCCAGGTTTGATAACTTCAAGATCTCTAATTCAAGGAAATCCAGATAAATATTCTATATACACCCTAATTACTTATATTTAAGTCAAAGTAAATTTGTTCTATTTCTAGTTAAGTAAATTAAAACATTCCCAAGCTCAAATTGATTGTTACTTCCATCTACCTTCATCAGCAGAGGGCAATTGTGTTCACCACACATTTTTGTCTTTATCCTCCACCAGAGAGTACCTAAGTCGTATCCATCCATTGCCACAGGCAAATGCAGTGCTATCTCTGTGAGAATAAGAGGCATTTTGAATGAACATACCAACATATGTCAACATACACATCTCCTAGTGAAATTGGTGTTCTAACTGATAAGTAATTCATCTGTTTCTAAATAATGATGTGACTTTTTTGGAAGGAAAGTGCAATATTCATGCACACTTGAAATTTCCTTCAGCTCACATGCCTGTCCATTTCATTTTGTATGTACTCTTACTTGTGGGTTCAGGACATAGAAAGAAGACAGATGTTTGATAGAATAACTGCTAGTGGCTTTTCCAGCAAAATCAAAATCCTATCACCGAATTTGTTCCCCAGAGATCTCGTGAATGCATACTTCATTCTCTCTCTTCTTCTTTCTCTCTCTCTGTATGTTAGCTTGTCTTCTATCTCTTTAAACTCTGTGTGTGTTTGTGTGTGTGTGTGTGTGTGTGTGTGTGTGTGCGCGCGTGTCTGTCTGTCATGTGTTCTGCTCTCTCACTAGAGTAAAACATTAATTTCTACTTAGAGAATTCTAATGGTGTATAGATCTGCCTAAGAATGAGTCCTAGACGAAAGAAGTGAACATGTGTCCCCATTCCTAACCAAGAACCAATTCTACACAACCTCTTGCAAAGGAAATTTAACTTTCCTCCACAAAAACTATACCAACTATTCTGGTGG